>NC_134402.1:240973840-241168840 GCF_038048845.1 Mixophyes fleayi
TACGCTTCTCTTCTCAAAAGATGTGCAATATGCTCATGGTGACAGGAACGGGAGTTTCCTGGCATACCTAGCAAGGGTAGAGAAGGGTGATGCGACAATTCCGGTTATTTGTAATGATAGTGGGGTTGAGCAGTTCCAAATGCCAGATATTGTTAAGGTTTTTTATAATTATTATGCCAATATATACAAGTCCCAGGTTCAGTATGACTTGGTTGCCTTGCAGGCATATTTGGATACCGCGCCTCTCCCCATGCTTTCCATAGATAGCAAGGAGTATTTACATTCACCTTTCACTCTGAAGGAAATTGATGTGGCTATCATATCATTCCCTAATGGTAAAGTCCCTGGAGTAGACGACATACCTATAGAACTGTATAAAAAGCATTGTTCTTTGTGTCCAGGCTGTTAGGTACATTCAGCGAGCTTTGTGAGGCTGGCTCCCTCTCCCCTTATATGGTGGAAGCGATAGTGGTTGTACTGCCTAAATCAGGGAAAGATCTGTTATACCACGACTCTTATTGCCCTATCTCACTGTTTGCAACCAATGTAAAGGTTTCGGCTAAGCTACTGGCTTTGAGGTTAAACATGGTGGTGTTGGAACTGATACATCCTGATCAAACAGGATTCAGTCAAGTCCACATCTAGTAATCTCAGAAGGCTGTTCACTCTTCTGCAGGTGCAGTCACCTTCCTCAGGGTCAGAAGTTGTGGTGTCCTTGGACACAGCCAATGCATTCGACTCAGTTGAGTGGCTGTACCGCCTCGATTTGGGTTGGGTCTGAAAATTATAAATTGGGTTAAGCTCCTGTACTCTCACCAAGTAGCATGCGTGTGCGTTAATGGTTATCTCTGTCATTCCAATTGAAGCATGGCACTACACAGGGGTGCCCATTATCCCCGACACTGTTTGTGCTTGCAATAGAGCCTCTTGCTTGTTTGGTCACATACGATAAACAAATTGAAGGACTCGAATCGGCACACAGAGAGGATAAAGTGGCGTTAGACACAGACGATATGTTGCTGTTCTTTTCAAATGATGATGCCTCCCTAAGAGCTCTCTTGTGAGTAGTTGACAGGTTTGGAGGTTTCGCGGGATTAAAAATCAACTGGGACAATTCCAGCGTGTTTTCATTGGCTTGGGAATGTCCCATGACACCATTGAAAGATCTCCAAATAAAATGTGTACCCAAATTTAAATATCTGGGAATTTGGATAAATAACAGCCCTTCAGAATATGTAGATCTGAATTTACAACCTCAGATTGAATATCTTAAATCGAAAATTCATGTTTGGTGGAAGCTCCCGCTTTTTGCTATTGACAGGATAAATTTGTTTAAGATGGTGGTACAGCCAAAATTTTATACATACTTCAGCAATCTCCCATATATATTCCACCTTCCATAGTATCGATCAATCTCTGGTTTGAGGAGGGGGGATGGGGGGGGGGGAGGGCTAAGGTCAAGCTCAGCTTGCTTCAGAGGTCTAGACCCTCTGCTGGCCTTGCGTTTCCTAACCTGAAATTATATTAAATTGCCTCTCAGTTGGCCCATCTTAAAACATTGGTTTCTGACTCTGACTGTCGCGACTTGCATTGGGAATTAGTGCACCAATTTAATGCTAATCATACACCTTTACAGTTGTTGTCGGTGCTGCTTGGCTCTCAGGCTTCTCAGCTCCTGATACAAGCAATTAAGATCTGCGCAATCAGTAATAAAATGGTAGGTTACACTGACCCAGACACACCTATTTGGGGAACAAAGAAGTTAAAGGAATTGGACACAGTTGAGGGATCTAGGCGGTGGTTCCGTTATAGTGTAAAGGTTCTTGATCAATTGTATGACACATATGCTCTCAGATCCTTTGATCAGTTGTCTAGGGAATTAGTCATACCCAGCACAATGTTCTTCTCTTACCTCCAATTGCGACATGCTATAACAGGCTTGGCTAACCTGTGGAACTCCAGGTGTTGTGAAACTATAAGACCCAACATGCTTTGCTTATATATAGCAGCTTATTGCTGGAAGGGTACGCTGGGACTTGTAGTTTCACAACACCTGGAGTGCCACAGGTTAGCCAAGCCTGTGCTATAACATCACAATTTAAAGGGAAAGAACTGGTAATCGCTATAGCCCCACTGACAAAGCAACTACAGACACTTGGACACAAGGTCTTGATTTCATTCATGTACTCACATCTCCTATATGAATCTACAGTGGGTGATTTGGATGACCTGAGAAACCAGTGGGAAATAGATATAGGTCCTCTATCCGATAAGGACTGGGCAGCTCTAGTTGTTACACAGCATCCTTAAAGTTTCAACAAATGCAAGTTTCTATTCTACATAAGGCTTACCTGACTCCTATTAGACTGGCAAAATTCAGGCCTGACAATACTTCCAATTGCCCAAAATGTAACTCAGAAATTGGTAGCTTTTGGCATCTTCTCTGGGAGTACCCCCAAATTCAAACTTTATGGTGTAGTGTTACTCACTGTATACAAAAAAATGGGATTGAGGTTCCTCTCCGGTCGCCAGCTACCTGTTTACTTGGGCAGCGTCCGAAGGACAAAGTCGAGAAACTGACAACTGTATATTTTGCAATTATTCATGATAGCTAAAGTCAACATAGCGAGACTGGTTGGCTCCAGCATACCCCAAAATGGAAAGCATTGGTCGTCATCATCATAACCATTTATTTATATAGCGCCACTAATTCCACAGCGCTGTACAGAGAACTCGCATCATTCCCTGCCCCATTGGGGCTTACAGTCTAAATTTCCACACACAGACCTAGCAGTATGTTTTTGGAGTGTGGGAGGAAACCGGAGCACCAGGAGTAAACCCACGCAAACACAGGGAGAACATACAACTCCTCACAGATAAGGCCATGGTTGAGAATTGAACTCATTACCCATTGTAAGGCAGAAGTGCTAACCACTTAGCCACCGTGCTGCACACTACTATTGGGCATGAGAGGTTTGTGTATACCAGTAGACAAAACTTAAAATTTGAGGCTATATGATTTAGGTGGCTTGAGTCTCCATACACACTTGCTTCCCCGAGACAGTGAGTCTCGAATATTTATGTCTGCGGATCCCCCGGATCAAATGCCAATTGATAAATGTCACTCTGTAACATGCATGGTCTTGTTTTGCCACTATGGCCCATGGGAAAACTATGCAGTCTATGTTTTTGTATTTGAATGGATATCGCTGCATGGGGATTTCTTGTCTCTATTCCTCAACAAGCTTACCACATATGATGCAATTTTGCAATATATTCACATGGATAATTCTCCTGATTCTCATGGAGTTATATTTGCGATTGCTTTATCTGTATATTTTAACTTTTACTTTCTTTGTACGTTTGTTTTTTTCTTTTAAATAATACCAATAAAAACACTTGAATTAAAAAAAAATAACTGACCCAGTTTTCTATTTCAAAATTATAGGAGCCATAAGGTTTAGCAAACAGTGACTTCCACAATTTTGTGATCACTGGTATCATGGTCTTTTGTCAGCATATCCATCAATGGGCCTCAATGTTAGGAAAGACCCACAAATCAAATTCATCAGATTTTAAAAAACCATCAACAAAATGGGTCTATTTTGTTTGTTATTTACATATTGAATGCAACATTATTTTAAATTTCACTGCAGGAAGTTATAACTACAGTCCAACAGTGGTAGGGAATAACAGTTATGCAGCATTCAATACAAAACTTACTCATAACTGCAGCTGTCTGTAACCTTTGTCATAAGAGAAAAACATTCCCTGTAATCTTGCCAAACTTTGTTCACATCAACCAGGCAAGTCAAATAATAGATTCCGATTAGTTGCGGTGGTCCAGAGCAAATATTGCAGCTAAATGCAATGTTTGTGTTATAAGTTCATTATAATTATATCACAAGCATGTGTAATCAGGGAAAGAAATGAAAGTGAATGGCTGCTATGGGTTATATTGTATGAATTTTACTTGCACCATTTTATTTAATAAGCCATTTGTTGCTATGCCTAAAAATATAAGGGGTTATTCACAAGTGTCCACTGTGCTAGATTCTACTATGAAGACCTAGGGGGTAAATGTATGAAAGTCCGTTTTTTTCAACTCGCCGGAAATCGGCGAGTTTACAGCTAAAACTTACCTTTACAAGCCATCGCCGCTTTAAATTTTAGCTGTAAACTGAGTTGAAAAAAACGGACTTTCATACATTTACCCCCTAGTATGGAAACATGCCATAGATATTTTAATGTACAATTTTTAAGTATGACATATTAGTGATTTTACTGTTATATAACTAACCTCCATTTCCTAAGCTAAAGTACATACTAATCATAGTGACCTATGATTTATTTGTTTAAATTCATATGAAATTGAAAAATCTAAATGTACTGTTTAATTACCACAACTAATAAACGGTTCGCTGTCATACTGACCCAAAACAAAAAACATATTGAACAACTACTGGTAATTTAAGATGTGCATGTGGTGGCACTGTGTGGCCTCTGTGAACCCAAGTATCTACACTCGTTATTCATCTCACTGGAAGCTATGGTCCTCTGTTATCTACCAATTTAGGCTCAGGTAGATTAACTGCAATGCCCTTCACTTGTCCTGCTCTCGCAATTGTTGGGCCTCCTCCATGATGAGATCTTCATCTTAAATACTGTTCATGTAATCTCCCAAAACTTTTGCACATACAAACAACTATTATAGATAAAACAAACAACACTTTAGGTTTGGAGGTCCTTTTTCCAGAATTCTGCACATTACAAGATGTAGTTTGGTTAACCTCGTCCTTTAATCAAGAGCAAGCACAGGATGTCCATAAAAGGAGTGCCTTATCCACTCACAGGAACAATCATTCCACATTGGTATAACCATTTACAGATATATATCCATTTATGTTTAAAAAAACATGGAATAAAAAAAGTTATTTTCCTTTTAAATATATTTTTAGAGTGACCTTTATCTAGTGAACCAGCCTGAGCTACAAAGGGTTTAATTTCAGCTCTGTTCGAGAGAGTATAACATATACATTATGTGGAGCTAGGGTGCCAGAAACTGAGAAAATAAACCAAATATTAATTATGCTAAACTTGTTTAAAATACATATTACTATGAAGATCATTGAAAGATAGAACCATAATAATAATACGGTTATATGGTGACATTAAGCATTTTGACTTGCTGTAGTACAACAAAAAAAAAAAAACAAATAAGTGCATGATCTTCCATTTTTCTTTAGACAGATTAATCAATACCTGAGCATTGGAGGTTTACTAATGAATTCATAGCAGACAAATCACTTGCCTACATAATATAAAACAATTTTGTCGCACAACTCAAGTTATTTTGGTGCTTCAGATTGTTCCCTGGGAAGTCTCCCAAGGGCATAAAACTCTTCATTGGGTCGCATATCAGTTAAGAGAGCAATGCGATTGGACATAGCGAAAAAGGCAGCAATCATGGCAATATCCCAGGCATCTTCACGGTCAAAACCATGTTCCTCCAGTTTAATGAAGTGCTCCTCTGTTATATTCTCAAGTTTCGCAACTGCCAATGCAAACTCCAGCATGGCACGGTCTCTCCCACTGAGATCAGCTAGATCACAGTTGATAGTAACCTAAGAAAAAAAAATAATTTTAAACAAATGCTTTGTCACAATAATCAAATACAGCACTTGTGCCTTGACTGTTGTACAGTTCTAGAATATTCGAAGAGAAAGAAAAGAATGGTTATGAAGATGCACAAACCACTTAGTTAGTAATCGTATTAGGGAAAACAATAAGGCTCTGAATCATAAAACTTAACTTTTATTAAAATAACTATATAAAATTGTTGTAAAACAGCAAAGTTGTACAGTTCTCCAAAACATTTGGGTTCAACTTAGCACACTCACATCTGAAACTGTGACCTATGTTTTTTAGCTATGGCCCAACCTCTATCCCTGGAAACCAATCCAAAACCAACAGTGACTGGGATTTGTTCAAGATGTTTAGGACATAGTTACTGTATATTAGAGTAAAAAACTAACAAACAAGCTTTCTAAATTTCCACCAGCACTGGGGGGACCGGTGAGCCTCATCCATAATTTGTTTCTAATTATCTAGTTTCAGTAAATTGGTGTCATTGATTTACCTGGTCAGCCAATGTTTTGTTCTTTGAATATATTCTGTGTAATGCACTATGAGCAGTTACACAATAAGGACATTTATTGTTTGCACTGGTGGCTACAATTATTAGCTCTTTGTCAGCTTTGGATAAATTGCCTGCAAGAAAAAGAATGGTTACATTGCAGTGTACATCATACCTGTTTTGCTTAAAAATTGTCAGCATCTTTACATTGTTTTTAAGATGTTTAACTGGCACAAAAAGTTTAGATAACTTTATATTTCCTTGTACAGACCATATTAAAAGTGGTTGTCCAAAAGTGGACAACTCCTCTTTGTGACCTGCCCTATAATACGGACATCATAGTTTATGTGAAGGCAGCCCTTGCAGCTCATAGTAAAATAGGCCTTAGTCCATCCAATCTAAATCAATATAACACTTCATTGTGCTCTAACGAATCGGAATGGACCAACTGAGCCCTCCGGTGCTGTGAGCTGCATTTACATGTAGAGTTGTCCAATTTCCAGCTGCAGGTAACGGCAAAAGATCTGGCCATATCGGGGAGATTGCCTGTCCAACAGTCAGTCTAGCACTGTACTATAGGTGGTACTACACACCAGACAAGCTGTCTAGAATGTTTCCTGTGGCCACTCTAAGCTTCTGGCAGGGTTGCTGTCAGAGGGCTACGATGCTACATATATGGTGGACCTGGCTCATATAGTTCCTTTGTGAAGCATGGTTCTTGTACTTATAAACTCTATGTCAGAACAACAGGTTGATATGGACCCTTGGTCATTTCTTCTCTCTCCCAATACCTGATAAGAGCGCCCCTTCTAACAAGCTTATTTCTCACATACTGGCAGCTGCCAAATCACTAATTGCCAAGCATTGGAAAGACCCTAATCCTTACTCTATGCAGGAACAACATAATTATGTTTGGCATTTTGCAACCATGAAGAGTATTAGATACTATCTCCATGACAAACCCCATCAATTCAACAAGGTGTGGGCCCCGTGGTACTCGCAAGCAAGCCGTAGTTGCCTATCCATTTCGGCCCCCCCTTCCACAATTGGAACATAGTGTTTGGGCCGTCTCAGAACCCCCGGGCTGTGTGCGGTGCATAGTGGGTAAGAATCTTGTCCTTGCTGATGTTTTATTTTTAATTATATGGGACGTTTTGTCCCCAGATGTGTTGCACATATTGTCCTTAGCAATATTCCTGATGCTGTTAGTGCCTTTTCAACCCCCCTTCTCCCCTCATCTCCTTTCCTTTACCGCTTCCCATTGATATAATACATAAAACTTAGAGGAAATGCCTGGTACATTTATTTAAAAATTTTTTGAGTACTATGTTGTTTGTATTTTTCCTCGTTTCCTCTTTAAATAAAGGAAAAAAAAAATAAAAAAAAAAAAAAATCGGTCTAGCACAAATTAAAGGTTGTCAAAGATCATCTAGTTGTATTCACAAAATAGATCAAACATTTTTTTTTTCCCATGAGTTGAGTTTATAATGTTGCAAACAAAATATGGGAATACAGTGTACATTTTAATAAGCCAGTCTGCAAATACCTAAGACTGGCCTAAGCTGGTAAATCTAACAAACAAGAAATACAAGTAAATTGGAACACACAAAAAAGTTTGGAACATTTGTATGAATGCTCAAAAGTACATGATTCTCTTATGTTAAGAAAGTTCTGCTTACCTGTTTTCTTATTCATAATGACATCATAATAAGCAAAAAATGCTCTGAACTCATTTGGACGATGCGCCAGCACTTTAAAGATATTTGGCAAAAAACCACCCTGAAAGAAAGAATAGACAGGGGAATGTTAGAGTTGGGTAATAACAAAATATTGCTATCATAGTAGAATATGACAAATTTATCATGATAATGATAATGTGTAGTAAAAAAATAAATACATAAAAAATATTTTTTATTGCAGTACCGTGTCAACCATAAAAATCTATGTGATGTTGAATACTTTTGTGTCAAAAAAGTATTAAAGGAGGCAACCAAAATAAATTTTTATATTTGCTAGCTTTCACAGCAGAGGCCCCTTCATCAGGCAAGTTTACAAATGAATGCCTGAGAAATGGGCACAACATTTAAGAGATGTTAGATCAAGCAATTTGTACAGGGGGGAGGGGGATACATCATTAAGATAAGCTAAAGTAATGAAATGGAGGTTTTCGTTAAGGATGGAAGAGTGAAAGTCCTAGGAGTTCAGAGATCTGGAGTCACTCTGCTGTGGGGTGTGAAGTGTGTCCATGTAGTGGGTCATAAATCCAGGTGTTAGGTTGAGTCCTTGAGTCAATGACTGGAATGTTCTTAGCTTCAATTCCCAGATTTTTCTTTCCCTGTCATTTTGAAAAAGGTATTTTTAAATCTGTCATACTGTGTCCTGGTCCAGAGAAGTGTTTTACCCACGGGGGTGTCCAGAGTCTGCTTTATTGTGTGTCTGTGTAGATTTATCCTGGATTGTAGTTTCTGCTTGGTCTCTCCAATGTATATTCCCTTAGGGCACCTTGTACACTGTATCATGTACGCCACATTGGAGGATGTACATGAGAATTTGTCAGTGATTTTATAGTCCTGTTGTGTGTTGGGCATGTGGGCTGTCTTTGTTGGTAGGACATGGGTGCAGGTTTTGCATTTTTGGTTTTTGCAAGGGAAGGTGCAAGTCTCTGATGGTGATGAGAGGGCACTTCTAATGAGGAGATTTCTTAAGTACGGAGGTTGTTTGTATGAAAGGAGAGGTCAATCTGGGAATATTTCCTTCAGTCTATTGTCTTTCTGAAATATGGGCTGAAGATCAGCAGGAATTTTCCCCAAGATGTTCATGTGGGGATTGTAAGTGACCACTAGGGGCACCCTGCTGTTATCCTCACTGTTTGTAAGACAGGAGGCTACTCCTTGGGATTCTTGTGTCTCTGTGGATCTGTTCATCTATAACTATTGGATGGTATCCTTGTTGTAGGAATGTATTTCTCATTGATATGATATATAAAAAAAATATATCTGATAGGTAGCACGGTGGCTAAGTGGTTAGCACTTCTGCCTCACAGCGCTAGGGTCATGAGTTCAATTCCCGACCATGGCTTATCTGTGTGGAGTTTGTATGTTCTCCCTGTGTTTGCATGGGTTTCCTCCGGGTGCTCTCGTTTCCTCCCACACTCCAAAAACATACTAGTAGGTTAATCGTCTGCTATCAAAATTGACCCTAGTCTCTCTCTGTCTGTGTGGGGCAGGGACTAATGTGAATGAGCTCTCTGTACAACGCTGCAGAATCAGTGGCTGTATATAAATAAATGGTGATGATAATGATAGGTAGAAAACACTTAAAACCCACTTAACAAGAACATATAGGGTCTGATTCATTAAAGAACGCAATTTGCATATTTTTTTTATTTCTTTTTTATTTTATTTTTTAAGAGAAGCGGAAAGGAAAATGTAAGCAGGTGCACCGGTATTCCACAACAAGAGGATCTCAAGAAACGTTTTTAGTTGAATACGGGTGTAAGCACACTCTGCTTAACACGCTGCACAATACATATGTATATATAAAGTACCATATAAAGATTAAAAAATATTAATAAACACATTTACATCTGTTAATAATATAGTCATTAATGAAAAAACATAATGAAATACATTCATGATGTTATTAATGTCATGTTCTACCATGCATACATGACCGTCATCACTCTGCACTTACACCTGCCCTGTAGCTGGTGCAAGTGAAACAGTTGAAGTTCACATACCTGCGAGATGCCCAGAGCTTGAATCGGACAGATGTGCGTCCACTCAACCTTGACAGGCTAATAGTGTATATTGATTATGTGCTACGCCCATTCCCTTCCCTGCTCCGCCCATGAAAACGTAAGCTGTCGGAAGGGTTCTTTGCGATTGAAGATGAATTAGATGCACTTGCGGTCACTGGCGTATAGTCCTTTTCAGAGTACGCACTGTGTAATTTTACATAAAATAGGGCACATATCGGTATTTACGTTCTTTAGTGAATCATGCCCATAGTGTCCATCTATACTCTAATATCACATATTTGATATACATTGATCATTATACACAAGTCACAGTCACACGGACATCATCATACTTTTGGAATCATCCAAATGGGATATAGAATGCATGCTGCACAAGAAAGGGGGCATGGCCACAACACAATGGGCACCGCCACGTCATAATGGACGTGTTCTTCTGAAGCGCTAGGCCTCCCCCAGCACCCCTCAACAAAAGAGCTGACTCTGCCGTGCGGAGCAGCGATGAATAAGTCATACCTCCCAACAATTAGGACAAAGGGTGTTGACAAAAGGTATCGAACTGTAAGAATAGACTCTTCAAATCGGTACTGTCCTGCCTAAATCAAGACACCTTATTCACACTGATCACTGTGGTCAGTCACACTGATATTACACCTTGATAATAATGACCGAATACAAAACTATTAAAGCCCACAAAAATAGTGCTATTTTAAACCTCCTTGCCACTCATCAGCAGTCACCTTCAGCTTGACAACTAACCACAAGTGAAAAAGGGTAAGCCATAGGCGTTACCTATTTTTAAATATGTCAACAGAATGTTGTTAAAAATGCTAAAATATGCAGCTCACGAATATGTGCTACAGGCAATAGCACCAGCAAAACTGATGATTACATAAGAATATATGTCATAGAGCACCTTTAGGACTCATATCCACTGGTGTTAAAATGATGATAGCGCTGCCAAGTTGCGGTGTTAATGCCTGTGAAAATAAAACCGATTACATACAGTCGCAATGCTCTTTGGTGCTTTTTCCTCCTCTCATATCGGGAACAGATTGAGAACCTACCCACTTGTTGTTAACAAGCCTGTACATATGCATTTTGCACATGCATTTGGTTTGAGGAAGATGAAAATTTCTTCAGAGACAGAGAAATGTTGTTTACACTAAATTCTGACCCTACCATCTACACTCTGCAGCAGAAATTGAGGTTCATCACACCAGGCAACGTTTTTACACATTTCTACTATCTAGTTTTGGTGAATCTGTGCCCACTGTAAGCTCAGTTTCTTGTTTTTTTAACTGACATGAGTGGAGCCAGATGTGGTCTTCTGCTGCTGTAATCCATCCACTTTAAGGTTTGACATGCTATGCGTTCAGATATGGTTTTCTGCATACTTCTATTTTAACGCATGGTTGAGATACTGTCGCCTTCTTGTCAACTTGAACCAGTTAAGACAATCTCCACTGACCTCTCTCAATAACGGCGTTTTAATCCACAGAACTGCAGCACACTGAATGTTCTTTGTTTTGAGAAAACTCTAGAGACTTTTATGCGTGAAAATCCCAGGGGATCAGCAGTTTCTGAAATTCTCAAACCACCCTGTCTAGCATCAACAATCATTCCACGATCAGTGTCACTTAAATCACATTTCTTCCCTAATTCTGGTGTTTGGTCTGAACAACAAATGAACCTCTTCACAATGTCTGCATGCTTTTATGCAATGAGTTGCTGCCACATGACTGGTCGATGAGATGTTTGCAAGAACAAGCAGGTCTATCTAAATAAAGTTTTTTTTCCCAATACATCATTTGGTATCCACATATTTATTTATTTGGTTTGTACTAAGTCATAGTTTATTCCACACACAAATCCTTAAATGGCTCAGACAAGATTGTAGGCACCTTTTAGAAGAAGTTAGGAATAATTAGATTTCAAGCAGAAGATTCTCCTTAACATTGGAACTAAACTCACCTGTCGTAAGTAACAGGCAGGGCCGGTGCTAGGGTTTTTGGCGCCCTAGGCAAAATTTCAAAATACCGCCCCCCTTCCCCCGCGAACACACCAAATGCCCACCTCACAGACCCTCACATGCTTGACTTTGTGCTTTTGTGTTTAAAAAAATAAAAAAAGGTAAGCCTTACCTCCTCCAGTGGTCCAGATGCAGTGATGTTTGATGCAGAACGCTGTCCAGACTCCACTGCAGACACAGGATTTCTAGAGGGGAGGTTTCCAGGTGTTAGATTACGGAACAAACAAATTAACTCGATAACCCTATGAATTATGCACTTGTTAAAGGCAATGGGCATCTTCTTTCCTTTATTGGTCCACATGGAAATGACAAGTAATCCGAATAGATGGCCCTAACATGTCCCTTCATCACACCACTGCCCCCCCACCTCTGCATCACACCACTGCTCCCCCCCTCTGCATCACACCACTGCTCCACCCCTCTGCATCACACCACTGCTCCACCCCTCTGCATCACACCACTGCTCCACCCCTCTGCATCACACCACTGCTCCCCCCCTCTGCATCACACCACTGCCCCCCCTCTGCATCACACCACTGCTCCCCCCCCTCTGCATCACACCACTGCATCACACCACTGCTCCCCCCATCTGCATCACACCACTGCTCCCCCCATCTGCATCACACCACTGCTCCCCCCATCTGCATCACACCACTGCTCCCCCCATCTGCATCACACCACTGCTCCCCCCATCTGCATCACACCACTGCTCCCCCCCCCTCTGCATCACACCACTGCTCCCCCCCCCTCTGCATCACACCACTGCTCCCCCCCCTCTGCATCACACCACTGCTCCCCCCCCTCTGCATCACACCACTGCTCCCCCCCCTCTGCATCACACCACTGCTCCCCCCCCTCTGCATCACACCACTGCTCCCCCCCCTCTGCATCACACCACTGCTCCCCCCCCTCTGCATCACACCACTGCTCCCCCCCCTCTGCATCACACCACTGCTCCCCCCCCTCTGCATCACACCACTGCTCCCCCCCCTCTGCATCACACCACTGCTCCCCCCCTCTGCATCACACCACTGCTCCCCCCCTCTGCATCACACCACTGCTCCCCCCCCTGCATCACACCACTGCTCCCCCCCCTCTGCATCACACCACTGCTCCCCCCCCCTCTGCATCACACCACTGCTCCCCCCCCCTCTGCATCACACCACTGCTCCCCCCCCTGCATCACACCACTGCTCCCCCCCCTGCATCACACCACTGCTCCCCCCCCCTCTGCATCACACCACTGCTCCCCCCCCCCTCTGCATCACACCACTGCTCCCCCCCCTGCATCACACCACTGCTCCCCCCCCTCTGCTTCACACCACTGCTCCCCCCCCTCTGCTTCACACCACTGCTCCACCCCCCTCTGCATCACACCACTGCTCCCCCCATCTGCATCACACCACTGCTCCCCCCCCTCTGCTTCACACCACTGCTCCCCCCCCCTCTGCTTCACACCACTGCTCCCCCCCCTCTGCTTCACACCACTGCTCCCCCCCTCTGCTTCACACCACTGCTCCCCCCCCTCTGCATCACACCACTGCTCCCCCCCTCTGCATCACACCACTGCCCCCCCACCTCTGCATCACACCACTGCCCCCCCACCTCTGCATCACACCACTGCCCCCCCACCTCTGCATCACACCACTGCCCCCCCCACCTCTGCATCACACCACTGCCCCCCCCACCTCTGCATCACACCACTGCCCCCCACCTCTGCATCACACCACTGCCCCCCCACCTCTGCATCACACCACTGCCCCCCCACCTCTGCATCACACCACTGCTCCCCCCCTCTGCATCACACCACTGCTCCCCCCCTCTGCATCACACCGCTGCTCCCCCCCCTCTACATCACACCACTGCTCCCCCCCCTCTACATCACACCACTGCTCCCCCCCCTCTACATCACAATGTTCCCTCTGAAGCATACTGTACCCCTTCGGATCTCAATGTCCCCAACTGCATCACACCGCCCCCCCACCCCCGAATCACAATGTCACTGGATCTCAATGTCCCCCACCCTGTCGCATACCAATGCCCCCCTCCCCTTTCTTTCCTTACCTGAAACTTGTCTTCATGAAGATGCACCTCTCTTCCGGGATCCTCACTGACACTGTCGGGACGTGATGATGATGTCACACCCGACAGTCAGTGAGGGGAGTGGAGGAGATGGAGAGACAGTGCTCCCCATGTTGAAGGATCTATCTGAAGCTGTGTGGTGGCCGTGGAAGGTATGATCAGCGGTCGCCGCACAGTATTACTCAATGCATTTAACCTCTGTAGCGCCCACCAGGGCCTGGTAACAGGTGCCTGTAATATAAACATCACTCATTAAACAAGCTTAAATAGAATAAGGACTTATTCGGCGCAAGGGAACGCGATGTGTTTCCGGAACAGTCCGCTTCCCATAGAGATGTCACTTCTTGGAGAATGTCCTGTAGACAGGTTAGACTAAATTAAAGCTTTTTGCTAAAGCACATCATCCCTATGTTTACAGAAAGCAAAATTAAGCTTTCAAAGAAAAAAAAAAAACAGCTCCCTATAGTCCAACAAAGAGGAAGTTCAGTGAAGTTTTGGGATAGCTATGCTTCATTTGGCACTGGGTGCCTTAAATATGTGCGTGGCAACATGAAATTTGGATATTACCAGACCATTTTAGAGCGTAATGATACACTCAGTATGAGAAAGCTGGGTCTTAGAAGGTCAGGGGCAGTGGTTTTGTCCTTGGATGGTGCCATGGCCTTCAACACAGTGAAATTGAGTAACTGTGGGAAATATTGTCAAGCTTGGGACTAAGATGTTTCATCTGCTGAGTCTAGGTACTTTATTCAGCTCCGGCTGCTAGGATTTGTATTAATGGTCATAATACTGCGCCGTTTGGTTTTGGTATGGGCTAGACAGGTATGCCCACTGTAACCAGCTTTATTCACGTTGGCCTGCTTAAATCGTTCATACCCTCGCAACCAGGATCTCCTGGTGGGTGACTTCACGTATAAAATATCATTATATGCAAATTATATGCTTTTGTCAGATGCTGGTGGTTCGATGTACAACTTAATTCCAACTGTAGAAACCTTTGGCTGCTTCTCAGGACCACTGGACTAAATCCAGTGGGCCAGTTTTCAGATTTAACTACCTCTCAACGTAGCTTACACTGGACTAAAAAATGTAGGTACTTATGTATATGGACCTCTGGCTACACCTCCTAACATCGATCCTGTGACTCAGTTCCTTAAAAATAAATGAAACTCCTCCGGTCACCGGCCACCTGTCTGTTCAGGCTTCGCTTGAAGGGCAAAGTCGATAAGCTGACTCAACTCTTCATCTCTCAGTTGTTCATGGTAGCTAAAGTTAGAATAGCGAGACTCTGGTTGGCACAGACAAGCCCTACGTTTAAAAATTGGATAGCATTGGTCAGCACTAATATAGGGCACGAGAGGTTTGTGTATGCCAGCAGACAGGCCTTAAAGAAATATGAGAGCATATAGTATAGGTGGCTTGAGTCTTCCTACGCTCTGGCCTCTTTGGGACAGCAGGTCCCGGATGCTTAAGTCCTCGGATGTCAAATATTTTGAAATATACAAACATTGTATTATCCAAAGTGGCAGGACATTGGCTAATTATCTTACTTTTCTATCTGTATGAATAATCCTGCTGGTACATATCTGTTTTATACTCCTTAACAAGATCAGCACCTATGATTTACTATGCAATTTATTTACAATTTTATTCCTTTTGATTCCAATTGTCTTTTACTTTAAATTGTTTTTTGTTTGTTTTTGAAATACCAATAAAAATACTTGAGTTAAAAATAAATAAATAAATAAAATTCTTGGAAGCTTCCTCTTACATTGACAGGAAGAAAAATGTTTATAAAGATGGTTATCCTGTCCAAAAACCTCTACCCCTTGCAACATTCTCCAATGTACATACCAAATTAGATCTTTTGTTAATATTAATAAATATATAGGGGTAGATTCAATTCTGTGCACTATTACCATTACTACGGTAATAAATGGGCATTATTACCATTAGTACGGTAATTTCAATGCTGATTTTACTAACGGTAATAGTGCAGGGAATTGAATCTGTGCCATTGTGTCACTATAGTGTGTAAATAAATAAAATTAATAAATATAAATTAGTAAATATAAATAAAAATTAATAATTAATAATAGTGTGGGGTGAGAGGAGGGCGAGGTAGAAACTTAGTATATTTTGCAAAACCAAAAGGCAAGGGCGGCCTGTCCAATTTTAAAGTATATTAATTGGCTAGTCAACACCCTCCCCTGATCATCTTTACACCCTGTGACGAAATATAGTATATCTAATGACGGATTGTATTTTCTGTTGAATTTATGTATAAAAACACTGAATATTTTATGTAACCTTTCCAAGTGTATTTTGTTAACTGACCTAGGCAAGTGTCAATGGTCTTTTGAAACTAGCCAGGCCCAGAGACAGATATCTGAGTAGTTTGTGTATGCAAAGGAGTTAGGCTTAGCCAGACAGAAAGATCAGAGGTGAGAGCTTCTCGGAGGTGCCCAAACATATCTTAGTGATAGATAATTTACTTCGAGAAAACTCTGTGTCATTTTGGGAATCAATCTGACATAATTGAAAGTGTAAATTTCTAAGGTGGGGGTGAAGAGCCTCAAAGAAGGTGGGGGTGAAGAGCCTCCCTCAAAGAAATGAACAAAATTATTGTCTAAGCCAGAAGATTTTAAACAATAATTTTGTTCATTTCTTGGAAGGGTGTCTGTCAAGACTGAAATGTGCCATTCTTCTCAATCTGTATTCCTCACACGACAATTCCTGAGCTTGTAAGTAAGGACTCTGGTTTTATTTCCTATTTTATTTTTTAAAACTCATTTGTGCAATTTATTGTATGTCTGTTTATTACCTTTTTGCAAATAAGGCTTGGAAACATTTTTCAGATTTATCTAGCGTATTCTCCATGATTCTTTGTGAACTTACGAAGCCCAGAGAGGCTCTTGCTACAGGTGTTTGATTTAAGTGTGAAACATTAATAAGTGGTTCTGTTGAACGTAAGGACACCATAATAAATCCTTTGTGGTGGCAGAAAATGTGTATTCATTGCTAAGTGACTAAGGTGTCACCAGTCACGGACAGCTGTTCAAATTGCTGTATCTGGGACAGGCTGGGCATTCGGGACACACCCCTTGCAAGTTCTTCTGGCTGGTTATAGATTTGTATAGACATTGTTCCATACTTCAGCTGTTACTGAAGTTGCTGCATATTTCAATTGTTTTATGCAGTTTGAGAACACTTGATTGATTTGCAGTAAAGAGAATTGAGATTGCAGATAGATTGAAGTTGATTGCTGATCTGCATGGATTTTCTACCACTTACCTTTTGGGGGGCTTAAATCGACAGTGGTGGCATGTTGCAATTTTATTATGTATGGTTGCCTTCTACCCTAAACCTATTATTTAGGTCTCATGTCTATAAATGTAAAAAAAAATACTAATTCTCCCCTCAGGAAGCAGACCTTCTCCGGACTAACTTTAGTTCAAATTACAGACCAAAAAGATCAAATATCTAGGAGTCTACCAA
The DNA here is from genome assembly GCF_038048845.1 of Mixophyes fleayi. Taxonomy (NCBI): domain Eukaryota; kingdom Metazoa; phylum Chordata; class Amphibia; order Anura; family Limnodynastidae; genus Mixophyes; species Mixophyes fleayi. The sequence continues at coordinate 240,991,346 of NC_134402.1, forward strand.
ACCTCATGTTACGATCTTCTCTTTCACGAAAACTTCCCATCCCTCTTGTCCAGGATGCAATTTGACCTGGCCTCCTGGAACCGCATTATCTTCTGGCTGGGCAGGGTCATATCTGTCTGTCAAAATGATTATTATTTCCAAATAGCTTAATCTTTTCCAAATCTTACCGGTAGCTGTTCCCGCTTTACTCCTTGCCAACGTTCAAAAAGCACTCACCCATTTTATCTGTATTCACAGATCCCCAAGAATCTCGGCCAATATCCTAAAGCGATCATTCCCCGGAGGTGGCAGGGGTCTCCCTAATACTAAGTTATATTATCTGACCTCCAATCTTTCTTAAATTGTTGTCTCATATACCCCACCAGGTTCCACCTCATGGCTTGACATAGAATCGGCTTCCCTTACCCTACCCGACCTCACTCCCTTATGTGGCTTATCCCGTACTCACCGTTCCCCCTCCTCAAAACCGTTTCCCCACCATTTGACAACACACTCTGGGACTCTCACTCCTTTAAGATGAAACTTTCCTATGCGATATCTCCCCTGACCCCCATTTGGCACAACCCTGTGTTCCCTCCCAAGTCCTCTGCTACGAGACACCATATCTGGACACGAGCAGGTCTTAAATTCCCACTGGACTTCGTCAAGCAGGGTCGATAGCTCCATTTAGCGGAGCCTCAATGCTACTCCCCATCCCAGACACATGGCCCCTTCGAATTCTTTCAAATTAGTAATTTCTTATGCTCCCTGCCACCCACTTATTTCCTAAGAGACCTCACCCCCTTTGAAACGCTTTGTAAACAATACCCCTTGGCCAAGGGCATGATCTTCCAACTATACATTATCCTTCTCGCGACTGCCCTTCCCTTTCCATGTTCCCATGAGGACGACTGGGAAAAGGACCTGGACAACGAGGCCTGAGAGGACATGAAACTGGGAATAGCTAGAAGCTCCATATCAACTAAACTTAAAGAAACCTCTTACAAACTTTATTACCGCTGGTACTATACTCCCACTCGACACCATAGAGTGTTTCCCTCTTCCTCACCCAACTGCTAGCAGGGCTGTGGCCACAGGGGCATGAGGGGCATATTTGGTGGACCTGCCCAACCATCCCCCCTTCTGGGACTCGGTGCATGGCTTCTTAAATAGTCTACCAAGGCTGAAAGATCCCTGGGTATTCCTACTGTGTTACCCTTCCCAGGACCTTGACAATTTTTCCAAAAAATTGACTGCCCACATACTGACGGCTGCCAAGTCCCTCATAGTCCTCAATTGAAAAAACGTTCCCCCCCCCCCCCCCCCCCCTCTCACGGCCCACAAAAAACAGATCTGGCACATCGCTGTCATGGAAGACATTACATATTACCTCCATGATAGGGGCCATGTCTTTAACCAAGTGCAGGCCCCATGGCTGTACGCACCTTCACCTCCCGGGTCATTACTTCCCCCATGTTGACCCATATGCGGTGACGCTGCCTCCCTCAACACAATATTCCCCGCTACTCTAGGTTCTATACGCCCTGGTTGTCCTCCTGAGTATTTGCACTGCCCAACTAAGTGGTCACCTGACACAACGGCCCCCCTCCCAAACCTCCCCCCATTCCTTTTGTCTATTCTATATAACACTTGTTAAACTCTAAAAACTGGTCATTCTCCATCCAAAGTTACATTTGGACACAATATGACAAATGCTAATGAGAAAATGCTTTAACACTCAAGGTTTGAGTGGGGGTCAGGGTGAAATGTACTTTAACAAGGATTCCTGTATTTTTTAAGTGTAAACCTGGGACAAGGAATTTGATCAATCTATTAATCAATCCACCTCATGTTTACTTGTGGCTACCAAATCCAGTAAATGAGCTGTAGAAACATATTGTACTAATTCAGTCGATCTACATTTGGTGCATTAGGAATCTGAATTCGATGGGAAGAATGCTTATACATGTATAATTACCTTCTTTTCTACTTCTTCCATCAGTTCCACTATATCATATGGTAAATCTTTTTTGTATGGTATAGGGTAGCGACTGATTGGCCTGTCGGATTCTGTCCCATATGCAAGTTTTCCTCCTGCAAAAGCTGTGGGTGATCTCCAAATTCCATTTGAAATATTTACAGAAAAGTTCTAAAACACAATAAGAGAACAAATATACATGTTTATATTGGTATGCAACATAATTAGGGCAACAACAGTATAGTACAGTGGTTCCCAAACTTTTGCAGTTCGCTGCAATTTTTTCAAGGCACCCCTCCAAAATAATTACTGAGCAGTCCTGTTTTAGAAGCAGTTGGGTCAAAAAAATTTAATAAGTATTTAGGTTAGAACAGAAATACTTATTTAGTTGTGTGCAAAAATGCCCCTCTGCATCCAGACACTCTGCCTCCTCTGCATCCAGACACACTGCCCCCCCTTACTCTGCCCCCTCTGCATCCAGACACACTGCCCCCCCTTACTCTGCCCCCTCTGCATCCAGACACACTGCCCCCCCTTACTCTGCCCCCTCTGCATCCAGACACTCTGCCCCCCTCACGCTGCCCCCTCATGCTGTCCCCCTCCTCTGCCCTCTGTCCCCCTCCTCTGCCCTCTGTCCAGAGTGTCTGTCCCCCTCCTCTGCGCACTGTCCCCCTCGGGCCAGCCAGAGAAAAAAAAACCAAAACAAAAACTTACAAATCCGCGCGGCGCTGGGACCCAGCACCACTGCGAGCAGTGGCGCACACTTTGGAAACCGCTGGTATAGTAGAATAACAATATGGGAAGCTATTTCAACCTTCACATTAACATACACAAAAGTATGGTTCACATGAACGGTGTCCTACTGAATGCAAGCAACACTCTGCAATTAATTTATATGTTTAAAGAGCTGAGCTGCATGGACGAATATGACTGCAGTCATTTTTGGACAATATTTCTTGGCTGTGGTACGTTGGGGCCTGTGCGCACATTTAAAGAATATATTATTCTGTGTGTGTCTTTTATTTAGAAAAGTTTGAACTGGGGGAAATTCTAGAAGTAATTTAAGAATGTAATATGGATCAACCAAAGACGACAAAAAATATAGAATATGGCAATGGCAAAATCAGTGATAATAATAAATTTGCGATTTGATTTTTTTTTCTCTATATTGGAAGACTTTTAGAAAACATTCAAACATGCAGTGGTGTTGATGATGGCACTCTGCAATAAGTTCATTGATTGTAAACTTGCGAGCAGGGACTTCTCACCGCTTTGTCTGTTTTACCCAGTTGTTTATTAGTTTACTGTGTTTGTCCCCAAATGTAAAGCGCTACGGAATATGTTGGCGCTATATAAATAAATGATGATGATGATGAAGTTCATTGGGTAAAGGTATCACAGCTCCCTGTTTGAATCAGGCAAGCAATAGTATGAACACATTTTATGGAAGAAAGCTGCTGTTAAGGTAAGGAGAACTGTATAGTTCACATATCATTTATTGAACACTTAACCTTATTGATAGGTCACAGGTGCAGGAATCATTTCAATAAGAATCAATAGCATCCGCTCAACATAAATCAATCCAAGTACTTTTTGTATGATATTAAAGGGTCTTAAGAGGAGAACACGTGTCCTGACACTGAAAATATAACAACTTCTTGCATTCAATTCTGTTGTGTGGTTACAATCGAGTCACACTGACCTTTACCAAAATCTGGATCAGTGGTCAAAATGGAAGTTTAAATGTGGCAGTTTAAAAAATGTAAGTGAATGAAATGTAATAATTTTACAATGAAAGCATTAGGAGAAGTGACGGTATGGCATACCACCATATACCAGACCATTTTGACCACTGGATTGTAATGTATTAACAGACCACAAAAACATTAGAATGTTTTTAAATTTCATTTGAACCCTTTGGGCTAGATTTACTAAACTCCGGGTTTGAAAAAGTGGGGATGTTGCCTATAGCAACCAATCAGATTCTACCTTTCATTTTGTAGAAGGTACTAAATAAATGAAAGCTAGAATCTGATTGGTTGCTATAGGCAACATCCCCACTTTTTCAAACCCGCAGCTTAGTAAATCTAGCCCTTTGTGTAAGTTCACAGAAATTACAGTGTGAATTCCTGGTCTCCATGATTTCTCTGAAGGAGTCATGCTACAGTGAAGTGGCAGCTGCACATTCAAGAGCACTCAATGGAAACCTAAAGCACAAATCTCAGTATTCATGCAGGTTAAAGAGATAAATTGATATTTTATACTGGACATATCAGTTCTAAAATGTCAGCTTGGGCTGGCCAGCGAATTATCTTGTATGGTAAAATGTGTGATGTTATGCTGTATATAGATAGAAAGGAACATACCTTATATACAGAAATACACCTACTTAATTTTCAAAGTGGACCTTTCTAAAACCTAAAATAAATGTGTTGCCATACACATTACTATTAATTACTTGATATTAGATAAAAATAAATAAATAATAGAAAGTTATTTAGGGGATGTGAGACATTTCTATAACAGATTGCAATGCAAACTGAAACGTGGGATTGTGAATACAAGCAATACATTATTAATCACTGTATCAACTATTTATTAAAAAAAGGCAAAATAACAGTAACATCTAAAGGAAGTAGGTCACTGGAAAACTGCACGGCTACATTTTAGTAAATATGTATGCATGTATAGATAATTTTACAGACGTTTAGTTTCTTAGATTACAAGAATATAATTAAGCAATAGATTATAAAATTGGGATTAGGTATTTGGATACAAATTCTTATTTAACAAAAACACAATATGAAGTCAGTTTCATTTCCAGTGTTCCATTAAAGGATACCTGTATCATTTGCAAGATAACATAGACTACAGACAAAACAGTGGTTTGTTAGAATATAGACACATTTCTCTAGAAACACAAAAAAGTATGGTTACTCCATGACGTTAAAGTGACGCGCAAAAAAAACAAAAAAAAACTACTAGCAAAAGTGGGCAACAAAGAGAACTTTATGTAAAAAAAAAATCAATAGTTTGTGCGTCTGAAATAACTTAAGTGCTGTGTATCTATATTTCTTAAACGGTCGTGGCATCACTACTCATGGCTACTAGTGTTAGGTTACTCACAGGGGGAAGGCTGAACCTTCTAAGCTTTAATACAGCGGTAATAACTCTCATGGTGATGTGATCCAGCCAGCGATTCTTCTTAGTGTTTCCTAGTTCAGGGTCATGCAGAGTCCCCTCCTCTGCCGCACACACCCACCTAAGCAGGGCTGATATTGGTCCGTCTCACGTCTGCATTATAGAATAGCAGCATACTGCGCTTCCAAACCTCGTCATTTAAAACTGTGCGCTAGTGTCTGATTCTGTACGTCATATTTGCAACGCTAATGTAATTTTAGTTATGTATTTTGGGAGGTTTATAGTCAGATTATGTTGAAATTGTTTACTGCATAACGGGCCGTGTATGAAACAGCTGAAAAGTGTCTCAAAAACTTTTGAAAACTGATATTTAGAAGGTAAAAGCTTACAAATGTGTAAAAAGAGAAGTGCAGGGAAGTTTTTCATTGAGCCAAGTCAGGCACTTGGGATGTACTTATAAGATATACAGGGGCATATTTAATAAAGCACGATAGTGCTTTTAACGGGTCATTAAGGTGTCCTCCTGTCCTCCGCAAATTTATTAAGGGTGCATCCGCAGCAGATATCATGGATATCTGCTGCTTTGCATTCCTCTTCGTTTTTGGGAGCAGTCACCATTCAACAGAATGGTGACTGCTCCTGGCCGCAATCTAACAAGTCCCGGAAAAAACATTTTTTTCGGGAACTTGTCATCTTAGTGAAGCTGGCGTACATCATAGGAATTGAAGAAAGCTAATGCTGTCAGCTCTGCTCCGAAGAGCAGAGCTGGACAGCGCATATGTGGAGGGATCACATGATCCCTCCCTGTCACTCAGCGCGCTCTCTCTGCAACTATCGTTGCAGAGACAGAGAGGGGATCTGTGTGCGCATGTCCAGTTCTTGGAACTGGACATGCGCAATTGAAGAGTCAAGACAAGACCCCGAGACAGCGCTTCCGAAGAGGGGGGTAAGTATGATTTTTTTTATCACTGAAACAGCAGTTTTTCGGAACTGCTGTTTCTGTGCAGGGCTGTACATAAATGTGAGAAATAGTTCAATCTTTATCATTGCGATAAGGATTGAAAACTACTTTTCACTTTATGTGAATATTGATAAATGTGCCCCACAGTTGCACATTGCATTATCTTCAATATTTTAAGATATTTACATATTAGTTTTTAGACCTGTTTACCTCAATGCATATGGATTTTCACTGTGGGGATGTTCTGGTGGGATATGCTTTACACAGTGGCGGAACTACCATTGGTGCAGCAGGTGCGGTGCATCAGGGCCAATGGAGATAATGGGGCCCCTGCACAGGGAACTAGCAGGTTATGGGCCCTGGTTCCCTCTTCCCTGCTTTCCTGCACTGGGGCAGGAAGCTCACTAGTTCCGCTTCTGGCTTTACACATACCAGTGGTGTGGTCACGCATCACAGTTGCTGGACCGCTCCTTTCCTCTCCCCTAAAATCACCCCTTCAATGCTGCGCACACTGGCGGCAGGTGCGAGTGGCACCTGTTCAACCATGAACTGCAACTTTCCCCTGGGACAAAGCTGTCAAGATTGTGATGGTGGGAGAGTTGGGAGGTATGTTTTATGGATAGCAAGATAGGTGCAACTGTTCACTGGATTAAAGCTGCATTGCCACTAGGAAAATATTTTTCTTATGTGCCCCCACCCTAACCGGCTCCCTGTCGAAAAAGGCTGCATGTAGCAGTCCCCAGGGCTTCAGCTAGGGAGAGGCAGTTCATTGGTACATATTTTTTCCTGCAGCTTTAAGGATTTGAATTTGATCTTCTTATGTACCGTATATACTCGAGTATAAGCCGAGTTTTTCAGCACATTTTTTGTGCTGAAAAAGCCCCCCCTCGGCTTATACTCGAGTGATGCTCCAGGACAATGAAAAGTCCCTGCTTGAGGTGGCCGGCGGCAGCAGAGTGAGGTGTCGTACTAAGCCCAAGGTGGGTGGTACAGGAGCGGCCTGTGCAGAGTGACCTCTGACAGCACGTCACGCTGCGCAGAGTCACGTCGGGAACAGCTGAGCACTCGCTCAGACGCTCTCTCTACTATCTCCGAGGATTACCGTCTTCAGTGTGGAATTAGCGCTGTTGTTTCACACGGGGATCCCCCTTTCTGCCACCTAGGATACATCTTAGGAGAATCGCTGGACTTCCCTACCTCTTTGTGGACTATCAAATTCATAAGGTTGGTTTAAGACTGTTCTTACGGGACCTACTGCATAGACTTCATCACGTTATTAGCAGCTCTCCCGGGCTCAATCACGGAAGTACCCATTGGATACATTATGCCATGCACTGGACATTGGTTTCTTTTATATATCAATGTTAACCTTGTGCCTTATTTATGTGGTAGCATTATCACAATTTTATCATAATTCTATTGCATTTCTTATCTTTTGATTGTCTGGTCTATTTTCATATCTACATTTGTTTTTTCTATTTCTCACCAGTATATTAACTATCAGACCATACTTTTTTCTATATGATCTAAATTTGTATATTTTGTTTGCACCAAGTGTAAGGCAGCCCCCCCCCCCCATCATATATTATCCTTATAGTGATTCAAACCAATTATTCATGCCAGTGGACAATTGAGCGCTATCATTATAATGATTCAGCTGCAGTCTAATCCCAAAATCCCGTTTATTTATATTATTATTATTTATTTATGCAATAGCAGCAATCTCCCTCTCTCCTTCATTAGTCTAGCAATGTCCCTTCAACTAGTCCACATTACACTGTTACATTGTAGTGTGGGGAAGTGATATAGTGTGGGGAGGTAGCACAAGGATATAGGGCATGATTCAGACCTTATTGAGGGGCCAGCATTCAGTTAAGTTATCTATTTTTATTTTTGAAATTTACCAGTAGCTGCTGCATTTCCCACCCTAGGCTTATACTCGAGTCAATAAGTTTTCCCAGTTTTTTGTGGTAAAATTAGGTGCCTCGGCTTATATTCGGGGCCTACTTATACTCGAGTATATACAGTAATTCAAAGCTGACATTTACTGTTTGCAAACAGGGCAATTACCTTCACGCAAAATGCAAATCTTCGTTATTGGTGGAGTTTATCAAAACAAGAAAGATTACAGAGATTTTCATGCCTTTGGTGTGGTATTCCCACTGATCTGGTGTTTATCTCAAATGTTTGAACTATCCAGTGCTGCACACCTCTCACAGGGGCCTATTTATTATACTTAATTTATATGTAAATTCCCAAAAAACAGCTGTTTTCGGGGAATGGACGCAAATTTAACTATTGTCCTTATCTATCAACACTGAATCGCAGCAGATATACTGCTTTGCATCTGTCTTTGTTTAACAGAGCAGTCCCCATATAAGTGTATGGGGACTGCTCAGGAACGCTATTTATCAATAGCCGAAATTAAGTTTTCAATCATGTTTAAGCTGGCATACAAAGTGAAAACTTTCACTGTTGTCAGCTCTGCTCCGAAGAGCAGAGCTGGACAGCGCATGTATGGAGGGATCATGTGATTAATCCCAGTCTCACTGACTGTACTATTCTCTGTGCGCATGCCCGGTGGCTTCGAACGGTGCATTCGCACAGGAATTGCAAGGAGAAACGGACAGACCACCCAGGATCGCATTACAAAGACGCTGTGGTAAGTCATTTTGTTTTTTCACAGACACAGCATTTTATCTGAACTGCTGTTCCTGTGTAGTTTTTTCATAAATATGAGAAATAGTTCAATAGAGCAAAAGATGCTTCCATTGCAACCTCCCCTTTGTTTTTGCTTCACCCTCTATATTAATAGGTATTTATTAATATATTAATAGGTTTAATACCAGCGATAGCCTCTGTTGGACTAGTCTACTTATTAAGTATTAAGGCGTTACTCCCTATTCTGTTAACATCATCAGAACAGAAGCATTAAAAAGTACTATATTCTTGGAATAAAGATTTTTTTTTTCCGAATCCAATACTGTTTACATTGTTTTTATTGACTTATAAAAAAAAGAGAGGTACTTGTTAATGATATGGGCACCACTGTAGCTCACCAGGGCTGCCTCGCTTCTTCCACTTTCCACAAGATTCGCTTAAGTGGTGTTAGGAACCCCTCCAGCCGGCACAACACAACCCGGAGTCTACTCTGCCAGTCAGGTGTTCACTGGAGCCCCTGATGGTGGGGACAGACTGGGCTGCAGACTGACAGAGGGTCGTGAAGTGTGTACCGGCTGGGGAGAACCCAGGCATGAAGAGTCAGGTCCACGCAGAGGTCAAAGGCCGGCAGCAGGTATCCGCATCGATGAACAAGCTGAGGTCAGAGGTCACAGGCAAAGTAGCAGAACGGGTAAACAAGCCGAGGATCAGGGTCACAGGAAACACGAGCGAAGTCCAATACAAAGCCAGGGGTCATACACGGGGAGTCAAACGTAGATATCAGGACACAGGAACAGGAACAAAGCAGGTCAGCAGACGAGCACAGAAGCTATAACCGGCCATGAGGCAGCAGACCTCATTGCCTTAAATACCCAGCTGAACCAATCACAGGTTGAACACACTCCTGCAGGTTAATAGAGCAGTCACTAATAGAGCCAATCAGGGCTTGCCCCTGGCCTGCACAGTTGCAGGCTAATGCCTGTAATTGCCTCCTATAATCTGCCCATATTAATTAGCCCACAGGCTATAGAACGCTGCGCCCGGCTTCCTCCTATTGCCGGGACGCAGCTGTGAAGCTTCTGCTGGTTGCCCCGGCAACGGCCGGGTTATGGCCGGAAATGACGTCCCGGTCGCCATGGCGACGGCCGGGACGCGGGTGAGTGAGTCGCTGCGGCTGGGCACCGCCGCGGCTCGTAACAGTACCCCCCCCTTGAGGAGGGGTCGAGGGACCCCGACATCCCGGTTTTCTAGGGAATTTTTTGAAGAACTCCTTCAGTTTCTTTGGGGCATGGAGTTGTCTCCGCGGAACCCAAGATCGCTCTTCCAATCTGCGATTCCTCCATTGTACAAGGAAATGCACCTGTCCTTGAACTTTTTTAGAATCAAGGACCTTTTGAATCACAAATTTTTGTGGCCCACTGGAACCTCTCCCAGGCACACTTGAAGACTGGGCTTGACCAGGATAAAGCACTGGCTTCAATAGGGAACAATGAAAGGTGTTTGGAATTCTTAACGAGCCTGGAATTTTTAACCTAAATGCGACGGAGTTCACCTGCTTGATGATAAGAAACGGCCCGATGAACTTAGGGCCCAATTTCTTGCAAGGTTGTCTGAGCCTGATATTTTTTGTAGACAGCCAGACTTTCTGGCCAACCTTAAGGGAGCAGGGGATACGGTGTCGGTCCGAATTTTTTTTTGCAAAAAGTGAGGCTTGTTTTAACAATGAATGTACTTTCTTCCAGACAACTCTGAGATCCCTGGCAGTGGAACGGATCTCCTGGATACCAACGGACTGGAGTGAATACAAAGAGTTAGATTTGGGGTGGAAACCATAATTGCAAAAGAACGGAGAGGTTTTGGTGGATGAGTGACAGGAGTTGTTACAGGCAAATTCTGCCCAGGGCAACAAGGAGGACCAGTTGTCATGGAACTCCGATATCTAGCATCGCAAGAACTTCTCCAAGGACTGGTTAACCCTTTCAGTCTGCCCATTTGACTGAGGGTGGTATGCAGATGATAAACTGACCTTGATTCCCAGGAGGGTACAGAATGATCTCCAGAACTGCGCTTTGAACTGGGAACCCCGATCGGAGACGATGTCTGTAGGGAGTCCATGGAGGCGGAAAATGAGTTGAATGAACAAGACTGCCAAATCTCGAGCAGTAGGAAGCCTAGTGAGTGGAATGAAATGCGCCATCTTGCTGAACCGGTCTACCACGACCCAAATGGTATTGTGTCCCGCAGAGGGTGGCAGATCGACTATAAAGTCCATGGACAGATGTGTCCAAGGTTTAGCAGGGGCGGCCAACGGAACTAACTGACCTACCGGGCGAGTCCTGGGAACTTTGTTCCTGGCACAAACTTCACAGGACCTGACGTGACTCTTGACGTCAGCAGACAGAGACGGCCACCATACAGTACGGGAAAGGATTTCCAGTGTTTTGTAGACTCCAGGATGCCCAGCAGTCCGACTGTTGTGTGCCTCAGCAAGGACTGTCTTCCTTAGATGAACTGGGACAAACAAACATCCTACCGGAGTGTTATCAGGAGCCAACCTCTGGAACCTTTGTAAGGTACAGCTCAAATCTTGGGTTAATCCGGCATGAATCATAGACACAGGAACAATAGGCTCTGGGCAGGTGACCGGAGCATGATGTGCCAGGAAACTTCTAGACAGGGCGTCCGCTTGAATATTTTTGGAACCAGGACGATAGGTGATAATAAAGTTGAACCGAGTGAAGAACAGCGACCACCGAGCCTGTCGGGGGTTCAGACGTTTGGCTGACTGTATATACTGTAAGTTCTTATGATCCGTTATAACGAAGATCTGGTGTGCAGCGCCTTCCAACCAGTGTCGCCATTCCTCAAAGGCCCATTTAATTGCCAGCAATTCTCGGTTTCCCACGTCATAGTTGGTTTCCGCTGATGAGAACTGACGGGAAAAAAAGGCACATGGATGTAAGCGGTGGGTCTGGGGGTCTTTTTGTGACAAGACAGCCCCAGCACCGACGTCAGAAGCATCTACCTCAAGAACAAACGGTACCCTAGGATCCGAATGTCTGAGAACCTGAGCAGACACAAAAGCTTTCTTCAGGGTTTTGAATGCATTTATTGCCTGTTGTGACCAAACAGTTGGATCACCTCCTTTGCGGGTCAAGGTGACAATAGGAGCCACGATATCAGCAAAGCCGCCAATAAACCTCCTGTAGTAATTGGCGAATCCCAGGAATCTCTGGACCGCCTTGAGGTTATTCGGTTGAATCCAATCCAGAATTGCTTGGACCTTGGTTGGGTCCATGGAGAATACTTCTGAGGAGATTAGATAACCGAGGAAGGATACCTTCTGGACCTCGAACTCGCATTTCTCGAGTTTCACGTAGAGGTGATGTTCCCGTAATTTCTGTAGGATTTGTCTGACATGACCCTGGTGCGCAGACAACGATTTTGAATATATGAGGATGTCATCAAGGTAAACAACAACAAAGTGTCCCAGGAACTCACGTAACACCTCATTAATCAAATCCTGAAATACGGCAGGAGCATTACTCAGGCCAAACGGCATGACCAGGTATTCGTAATGGCCCGAGAGCGTGTTGAACGCCATCTTCCACTCATCACCTGCTCTAATACGTATGAGATTATAGGCTCCACGAAGATCAATTTTTGTGAAGATAGTGGCTCCTCTTAATTGATCAAAAAGAACGGAGATGAGGGGAAGGGGGTAGGTGTTCTTAACCGTAATAAGGTTCAGCCCTCGATAGTCGATACAGGGTCTGAGTCCACCGTCCTTCTTGGGTACAAAGAAACACCCTGCTCCTACTGGGGACTTGGATGGCCTGATGAAGCCCTTTTCCAAGTTTTCGTCAATATACTCCTGCATGGATTTGGTCTCTGGACCGGAGAGAGGATACAAGCGTCCCTTGGGTAATTTAGAGCCCGGAATGAGCTCAATGGCACAGTCGAAATTGCGGTGCGGTGGTAGTGTGTCAGCAGCCCTTTTGGAGAAAACATCCCAGTAGTCATGATACTGAGAAGGGAGCCGCTCCGGAATAGACTGAATAATACGTAGAGGTAGTGTCAAGCAAGACTGTGTACAATGGGGGCTCCACTGGACAATTTCTCCTTTTGTCCAATCCATGACGGGGTTATGGCAGGATAGCCAAGGGTGGCCCAGAATTAAAGGAACCGACGGACATTCGATAAGACGTAAGACTATGGATTCCGAATGGAGAGCGCCAATGTTCAACTGTAGTGGTGGGGTCTCCCAAGTAATCTTGCCGCCTGGCAACTGACTACCATCTAAGCCACATACCGTAATGGCAGATTGGAGTTTAATCCGCGGAATCCCAGCAGAGCGGGCAAACTCGATGTCAAGGAAGTTGCCAGCAGCTCCACTGTCAATGAAGGCTGATAGTTTCGTAGAACGAGCACCGAACATGAGCTGTGCAGGGACCAATAGTGCATTTTTCGGGGAAACGATCTGCAGACCTAAGTGAACTTTCTTCTCGTTCCCAAGGCATGCTCGTCCCGACTTGTTTGGGCAAGAACGGGAGAAATGGCCCCTTGTGCCACAATACAAACATAAGCCTTGTGACCGTCTCCTGTCTCTTTCTTCAGAGGAAAGACGATATGCTCCCAATTGCATTGGTTCCTCACCAACCTGGGAGATAGGAACGAAGGTGGATGGAGGTGATGCTGTTTCCTTTTCAGTTTTCCGCTCCTTATATCTCCTGTCAATTTTAATGGAGAGGTGCATCAGATCCTCCAGAGAGCTAGGAGACGGGTATTGCACCAAAGAATCTTTAATCTGTTCGGATAGGCCGACACGGAACTGACTACGTAAGGCAGGGTCGTTCCATCCACTATCAGGTGACCATCTACGGAACTCAGCGCAATATTCTTCTGCCGACCGTCGGCCTTGTTTCAAAGACCGTAGATGAGCTTCCGCGGAGGCCACTCGATCCGGGTCATCATACAGTAGACCCAATGCCTCAAAGAAGGAGTCTACGGACTGCGTGGCAGGACTGGTCTGTGGCAAAGAAAACGCCCAGGACTGGGGGTCACCTTGTAGAGGGGAAATAGTAATCCCAACTCTTTGCTGCTCTGAACCGGAGGAGCGGGGTCTCATCCGAAAATAGAGCTTGCAGCTCTCCCTGAAGTTCCGAAACAGGGTTCTATTTCCGGAGAACCGATCTGGTAAATTCATTTTGGGCTCACAGATGGGATCTAGAGTAGGTTGTGAAGCTTTTGTGGCTTCTTCTTGAACAGACATACGCTCAGCCAATCCCTGCATCCTCTGATACAAGGACTCAACATGGCCTGCTAGGGTTTGTGCCGGAGACGGTGTGGATCCACTTGCATCCATTCTGACCTTGTCTCCGTGAGTGGGCCGGTTATAATGTTAGGAACCCCTCCAGCCGGCACAACACAACCCGGAGTCTACTCTGCCAGTCAGGTGTTCACTGGAGCCCCTGATGGTGGGGACAGACTGGGCTGCAGACTGACAGAGGGTCGTGAAGTGTGTACCGGCTGGGGAGAACCCAGGCATGAAGAGTCAGGTCCACGCAGAGGTCAAAGGCCGGCAGCAGGTATCAGCATCGATGAACAAGCTGAGGTCAGAGGTCACAGGCAAAGTAGCAGAACGGGTAAACAAGCCGAGGATCAGGGTCACAGGAAACACGAGCGAAGTCCAATACAAAGCCAGGGGTCATACACGGGGAGTCAAACGTAGATATCAGGACACAGGAACAAAGCAGGTCAGCAGACTGGAGCACAGAAGCTATAACCGGCCATGAGGCAGCAGACCTCATTGCCTTAAATACCCAGCTGAACCAATCACAGGTTGAACACACTCCTGCAGGTTAATAGAGCAGTCACTAATAGAGCCAATCAGGGCTTGCCCCTGGCCTGCACAGTTGCAGGCTAATGCCTGTAATTGCCTTCTATAATCTGCCCATATTAATTAGCCCACAGGCTATAGAACGCTGCGCCCGGCTTCCTCCTATTGCCGGGACGCAGCTGTGAAGCTTCTGCTGGTTGCCCCGGCAACGGCCGGGTTATGGCCGGAAATGACGTCCCGGTCGCCATGGCGATGCCCGGGACGCGGGTGAGTGAGTCGCGGCGGCTGGGCACCGCCGCGGCTTGTAACAAGTGGATGATTTGAAAACAGCGGTTTAAATGGGAGAAGCAACACTGGTGAACAACAGTGATTAAACTATAATTAACAAGTACCAAAAGAAAACAAATATATTTTATTCATTTAAGTTATATATTATATCTTAAATATTCTGCAGCTGACAGGTATACATCCCAAGGATTCCAATCTGGGTGCTTGCTCACTGCAAATCTCCCATGTGTTGAAAAGTTATGATGGTGGAACAGTCCCCTCTAATTGGTACTCTTCCATCTAAATCGGGCACTTGTGTGGTAAGGATGCTGGCCCAAAACTCATGATAGTGGTCCAGCCTGGGCGCAGATGCCGTCCCTGATAAGAAGCAGGGGAGCAAGGAAGAACCTGAGAGGAGGAGCACCTGAGGAGTGAGGACGTCCAGGATGTTTCAGCTGGCCCTCTATATAGATTATTATTGAGATTTGTTCTTTAGTGCAATTTCTGTATTTCTTCCCACATTTCTTTTGAAGATTCACATTTGCACATATGCACAATTTGATCATCATCTATGCTATGGCAAATGGCACTTTGAGCTTTAATTCTCATCCAATCATTTGAAAGTGGAATAGGTCTGGCCTCTTACGTATATTTCCATGTACTTTCTTTTCTTCAGTTTAAACTTCCATAGCTTGTTGTGGTTTGTCAGATTGGCCACTGTGAACTGCATTGCGTTTTTCTTAAGCTTCATAACTATCACGTTACTGGGCCCATTGCCAGTCGGCAACAGATAGATGAGGACATTGTCCAGGCATGTTAAATTAAAGAACATGCAATTTTTTTTTTTATTATGAAGCAAGCTTGATTGTAAGCTGCTTCTTATATTACCTACCTACACACCTTAACAATGTCAAGATATGTATAAATAAAAATAATGGCACCATTATAGTTTAGGGTAATGAGATCAAAATTGCACAGAGAAGTGAGCAGATACCAAATAAATATTAATTCAATGCTTATCTGTTCTCAATAGTGGACTTCCTCTTCCTTGAATCATAATCAAAATAAAAAGGGATATATTGGGTGGTATTGTTAAAATAATGGGCCTGATTCAACAAGGCACATTTCTGCCGATTTTGAGTGTATCGTACACAAACTCACTCTGAGCATGCCCAGAACCAGACCATATGCCAGTAAACGCAGCCCTGTTTGCTCAGCCCTCGTAGACAATGGGTAGATTCAATAAACCGCAATGTTCCTGAGAACATCGGAGCTGTGCATTTTTACTGCTACTACGGTATTCGCTCATTTTTCATTAAAGACTATTAACCCTAGCGCTGCCAGCCTACTGCTGGTTGCGTGAAAATCGGGGGAAAAATTTGCGTGGGGTTCCCCTGATTTTCACATAACCAGCACTAGGCAAACCAGCCGGGGTGGGTGGCACTATAGCAGGGGAACACGCGGCTATAATGACAACCAACCCCAGGCTGTTCAGCACTGGGCTGGATTCCCTAGGAGTGGAGTCTGCAAAAAACACATCCGGGTCCCCCCTCTAGGAACAATCAGCCCAGTGCTGATAGCACTAGGGCTCTTCCTACACCCCTGGGGCGGTGAGTGTAAGGTAATAACGGCATCAACATTTAAAAAAAATAAAGAAAACACCATATTTTAGTTGTGGAACTACAAGTCCCAGCCAGCCTGGGCTGCCATTAACAGTGTGGGCATGCTAGTGCTTGTATGACTACAGGGCATGCTGGCACTTGGAAAACCACAAGTGCCAACATGCCCTGACACTCATGGCTTTCAGCGATCTGTAGTCCCACAAAAAAAAGTTAAATAAACCACCACATAGCCTTAATAAAAATAATAAAACCCCAAAGATGACAAATAAAACCCATTTTTTTGCCACAGTATTTTATTAAGAAAATGGCTATTTTGAAAGAAACACATCTCAGGCGATTTTACATCGAATCGCCGTTTAATACATCGGTGAGTTTAAACTCACCCGAGACAATCGCTGGAAATGGAAAATCGCAGCTTGATACTGTTGGTTATATCTTTTGATGTTAATAAAGGTGTCGGCGGTGTTAATGTGGATGTTAAGCCACAACGCTTTTGTTTCTTAAACAGGTTGCTGTTTATTTAAAGATGATAACACAGTAGAATGCAGATAGTCACAGTTGCTAGTAGTACAGCTGTATTCAACAGTAGAGTTTCAGGCGTAAGACTGTATGCAGGTATACACACAGTCTTATACACACTTGTTTATGTATGCAGGCTTTGTAACACTGTGCACGTCCGTGCAGCAGCTTGTGGGCATAGACTCTCCTAATATACTGAGTGAGCCTCCGGTCACACTCAAATATGTGTTGTAGGACTTTTGGGTAACTTATATTATGTGGCCACGCAGCTCCCTGTCCCTGTCTATATCTCTGCTGGAAGTAGCGACGTGAAAACCAAACTTCCGGTTTGCTGGGTCTGGGCATACGCAATAACGTAAATCGGACATAGGAGTCCTGCCCCACTTCCTGTTTCCTCACTAGAACACCGGGGAGGGGAAACAGGTATCCATGCCAACGGAGGAGACAGTGCTCCATGTACCAACACATACATTTACCTCCTGGAATCTGTGCAGATACAGTTGCTGTTAACTCAATCTGAGATTTTCAGTAAAATCGAAAGATCTCCTAACAATATTCTCGTTTCGTACCAAGTGGTATAGCGGAAACATTGAAAAATAAGATGTGTGGATCTCAGCAAATTGTTGACAAAGCTTTCCCAAATAACAAAACACTTTTTAGTATAAATGTCTTTGGGTAGCGATGCCTTCAGCCAGTCCATCCTAAGCACAAAAAATTATTTATTTTTGAATAAAAAGTAGGAGGCTGTTCATAAATCCACTGATGTAATATATATTTTCTAGCCACTACAGAAATAATAAGCAGCAGCTTCCTACTACCTTTAGACATTTTTAAAGAGGCATCAATCACACCAAGTACCGTTGTTATTTTTTATTTGGCATACCATTCTCTGTAAACTAGAGACTGTTTCTCAAACCATCACAGTTGGCACTAGCAATTATTCCATGGGAATACAAATAGCGCTGAAAGCGTCTCATTTATGTATAATATTTTCAATTATTCCAAGGTCAGAGTCACTTAGATCACTTTATTCCCCATTCTAGTGTTTGGTCTGAATAAGAACTAGCTTTTGACCATATGTGCATGCTTTTTTGCTTTGAGTTTCTGTCACATGATCGGCTAACAAGCAGGTGTACCTAATGAAGTGGCCATTAAGTATATATATATATATATATATATATATATATATATATATATATATATATATATATATATATATATAAATATATATATATATTGTGGCAAAAGGGGCACTTTGACACAGTCCGTGAAGGGAGAGACTGATAGTTCTTCTGGGAGCCTGCAGGCTCAGGCTGCAGAGATGGGTAACTCTCAACACTTCACTGTACATAGATCACAGGATCACAGGTGAAGCACCTGGGTATGAGTTAGCTAGTTAGTGCAGGAGAGGAAGCGTAAATAGCTGCACCTATCTTGTTGGTGGGGTATCTGATGCCAGCCAGTGGCCATTGACTGGTGAAGGGACTGTGTGTCTAGCTAGCAGCACGGCCGCGTTGAACTGTAAATACTTTTCTTTGATTGAATTGACGGAACTACATGAGTTGCTGTCTGTACCATCCTGACACCTCTGAATAAAACTACAGCAAACCTGTGTCAGCAGCATTTGTTTGGCGTGCTTTTCACAAGATATATATATATACTACGTGGGCAAAAGTATTCAGACGCTTGACCATTACTCCAACAGGGACTGAATTCAAGTACATATACTTTAATATGGAGTTGGTCCCCCTTTTGCAGCGATAACAGCTCCACTCTTCTTGGAAGGCTTTCCACAAGATATTGGAGTGTTTCTGTCAGGGCTGCCAAGAGGAATTCAGGGCCAGGGTACAACAAATTCATGGGGCCCCCCCTTATAGTCGAGTATGCTACAAAAAAAATTATGGTGACGCAAAATTTTTCGGAGGTGTGGTCATGCATTTGGGGGCATGGCAAATGTGCCATTGGAGCGTGGCTAACACATCAAACTCACTAGGCTCTGAATTCGCCGGAGCGTCACATATGTCCAAGCACTCCTGAATTTCAGGACATCTAGCACCACAGTGTAATATAGAAAGAATGCAGTGTGTACACAAAGAGTTCAGTCTTGTCCTGCACCTTACATTGGGCACAACACTCACCAAAAATTGGCATTGTCCCTTCTAGAATCACAACATTTCACATACTGTCCTGCTCTCTCCTACCTGTTCTTCTCACTTTCACCACCTTTGGCTGCAGGTTTCTTTAGTTGCGGCTTGTCTGGATACTGGAATGCTGGGGGCCCTATTTGGAAAAAAAGGCTACATTTAGATAATTCCAAACAACCCTGACGTTAAATTAATACCACCCACGATTAATATTTAGGCCTTCCTCCAGCTCCAACATTACAATAATGTGCCCCTTTATCATCGCCATGCCTTATGATCACACTGCGCCCTCCATGCTGCTTTTGCCCCCTTCACCTGGCTCCCCTTCATCACACTATACTATGCTGCCCCCCTTTTTCAATCCCACTGTGCCATGCTGCCCCCATTTTTTAACCCCACTGTGACATGCTCCCCCCTGTGTTTTTAACCCCACTGTGCCAAGCTGCTCCCCATTATTTAACCCCACTGTGCCATGCTGCCCCCCTGTGTTTTTAACCCCACTGTGCCATGCTGCCCCAGTTTTTAAACCCCACTGTGCCATGCTGCCCCCCCTGTTTTTTAACCCCACTGTGACATGCTCCCCATGTTTTTTAACCCCACTGTGCCATGCTGCCCCGTTTTTTAACCCCTCTGTGCCATGCCCCCCCTCATTTTTTAACCCCTTGGTGCCATGCCCCCCCGTTTTTTAACCCCTCTGTGTCATGCTGCCCACCCTCATTTTTTAACCCCTCTGTGCCATGCCCCCCCTCGCTTTTTAACCCCTCTGTGCCATGCCCCCTGTTTTTTTAACCCCTCTGTGCCATGCCCCCCCTCGTTTTTTAACCCCTTTGTGCCATGCCCCTCCCATTTTTTAACCCCTCTGTGTCATGCTGCCCCCCCTTCGTTTTTTAACCCCTCTGTGTCATGCCCCCCCCTCATTTTTTAACCCCTCTGTGCCATGCCCCCCCTCGTTTTTTAACCCCTTTGTGCCCGATTCCCCATTTTCCTCCCTTTACTTACCTTTTCCTTTTCTTCTCTCTTCTTTCTTTGTCTTCTCTGCTCCTCTCTGCTCCATTCAGACTGAATGCTGGGCGTGACATGTTGGATGAGAAGGCCTGATTCTCAGTCTCCATTCCAGTTCATCCCAAATGGGTTCGATGGGGTTTAGGTCAGGACTGTGCGGGCCAGTCAAGTTCTACCACAACAAACTCATCAAACCATGTCTTTGTAGTCCTTTCTTTGTGCCCTTTGGCACAGTCATGTTGGAATAGAAAAGGTCCTTCCTCAAAATGTTGCCACAAAGTTAAAAGCATAGCATTGTCCAAAAAGATTTGGTATGATGTAGCATTAAGATTGCCCTTCACTGGAGATAAGGGGTCTAACCCAAACCCTGAAAATCAGCCCCATACCATTATCCTTCCTCCACCAAACTTCACAATTGGCATAATGCAGTCAGGCAGGTAACGTTCTCCCGGCATCCGTCAAACCCAGACTCACCCATCTGACTGTCAAACAGAGAAGCGTGATTCGTCACTCCACAGAACATGTTTTCACTGCTCCACAGTCCAGTGTCGGTGTGCTTTACACCACTCCATCCGACGGTTGGCATTGGTCTTGGTGATGTGGATCTTGCATGCAGCTGCACGGTCATGAAAATCCATTCCATTAAGCTCCTGCTGCACAGTTATTGTGCTTACATTAATGCCAGTGGAAGTTCGAAACACTTCAGCTATGGAGTCAGCAGAACGTTGGCGAAATTTACGCACCATGCACCTTAGCAGCAGTTGACCCTGCTCTGAGATTTTGCGTCTTCTTCCGCTACGTGGCTCAGTTGGTATTGTTCCTAAACTCTTCCACTTTCTAATAATATCACAGTTGACCGTGAAATATCCAGCAGGGATGAAATTTCACAAACTGTCATATTGCAAAGGTGGCATCCTACCACAGTACCACTCTTGAAGTTACTGAGCTCTTCAGAACGACCCATTTTGTATCACAAATGTTTGTAAATGGAGACTGCATGGCTAGGTGCTTGATTTTATACACCTCTGGCAACGGGTCTGATTGAAACACCTCAATTCAGTAATTAACAGGTATGTCCAAATACTTTTGTCCATATAGTATATATTCGTTGGATGTGGTGCCTCTAGTTTTTCCTTCCTTTTTTCCGATGTTTTTGGTGTAGCAGTTTTTTCATCCCTTTTTTCCTCTTTCCTCTTTCCTCTTTTATTTTCTGACATGGTTTTGGACGTGGTTTTTGGGCTATGGTCCTTGTTGGGGGGGTTTCAGGTCATTCCTAGTTTGATTTATAGGGTGTTGACCACACCTGGAACATTAACTGGAGCATTAAATTTGAATGATTTAAGTTAATCAAGGAATGGGGAGAATGTTATATATGCTGTCTTTTATGGCTCTACTGTAATTGATCCCTTGAATTTGATTATGTAGTGTTTGTTAACTGTAATGTTGTATTATGTTGCTCTAACAATAAAAATGATTTAACAAAAAAAATTAAATAAAAAACAGCAGCAGTTCTGTGAGCGAGGTCAGAGGAGAATGGCCAGACTTGTTCAAGCTGACAGGAAGGCGACAGTAACTCAAATGATAATGCATTATAACCCTGGTATGCAGAAGAGAATCTCTTAATGCACAGGACTTTGAAATGCAAATGGATTACAGCAGCTTAAGACCAGACCAAGTTCCACTCCTGTCATCTACTGACAGTTAACCGCGACTGGCACAGGTTCACCAAAATAGACAGTTGTAAATTGGAAAAAAGTTCCCAGGTCTGATGAATCTCTATTTCTGCTGAAGCATGCAGATGGAAGGGTCAGAATTTAGTGTAAACAATATGAATCCATGGATCCATCCTGTTTTGCGTCAACAGTGCAGGTTGGTGGTGGTGGGGATGTAACGGTGTGGGAAATGTTTTCTTGGCACACATTAGGCCCTTTAATAACAATTAAGCAATGTTTAATAAATGCCACAACCTACCTGAGTATTGTTGCTGACCATGTGCAGCATTTATCCACAGTCTGCCTATATTCCAATAGCTATTTTCAGCAAGATAATGTACTATGTCTCAAAGCACACATCATCTCAAGCTGGTTCCATGAACATGACAATGAGTTCAGTTTACTCCAATGGCCTCCACAGTCAACTGATTGATGCTATCATGTCAGCATGGACCAGAATATCTAAGAAATGCTTCCAGCACCTTGTTCAATCTATGCCACAAAGAATTCAGGCTGTTCTGGGGGCAAAGGGGGTTCCTACCTAGTACTACATAGGTGTACTTAATAAAGTTACCAGTGAGGGTTTATGTGTGTGTGTGTACTTGTTTTCCTTTACTTGTAGGGACATTGACCTGTTTGCATACCAACACTGTGGGGACCTCAGTCATAGTGGGGACAAAAAATGAAATACTTGTTATTGAAATCTGGCATGTCCCAATGCGTCACTTTTATCAGACCAAAATTGTGTTTGTGTCTGTGTGTTTCTGATGAGAGGAAAGTGTGTGCACCAGATGTCGATGGAACAGAAGTCTCATATGCACGTTCAACCACCTGCCGGAAATTAAGGAGATTGCAGCTTTCCTGCCTTTTTACACATAACGGGGATAAGACACACTCACATCCTTCTGCCCAAAGGAAAGTGGGGACAATGGGGCATGACAAAGCCCAGTGGTGAGTCCGACTATAGCCTGGAGAGCAGTAGAGATGAGTATGTCCCTGTTTTCAGAGGAGAGTGGTTCAGACACCAGCAACAGCAATTGTGATGCGTCATTGCTTGGTAGTGAAACAAAGTGAAGAAACAGAGACACATTCTACGCACAGCGAATCTTAACCTGATGCCAGCTGTGTTTTAAACACAGAAGGCTGAAAAGATGATGGGATGTCCGTCCCAAACACTTTTCAAAAAAAGTGCTGACTCCAGGGTGTATAACAAAAAGCAGTACTGCCTGTACTGTAAGAAGTCTCTCTGAAAAATAGCTGGGCATATTAAGCATGTTCACCATTATGAGACTGAAGTTGCCTCGGCCATGGAATTTCCCATGCACTGGAAAAAAAGTTGCTTGCAATTTGCACAACTTCAGAATACTGTAGATTCAACTTTGCACACAACTGTGAGGTGATAAGGACAGGATACAATGTTCCGATTCCATGAAAACTACCAGACTAAGACATGGTTCCCCAAGGACTCATGCACTTTGCTGTGTGCCAAGGCTTATTTGCAAGGAAATACCTGTGGCGACACATGAAGATATGTAAGCTAAACCAAAGGCGCGACACACCCAAACCTGGTAAAAACAAGTTTCTGTGTGCCTTTGCTTAGCCTGTTTCATCTGACATCAATGGTGGCTTTTGAAAACTCTTGAGCAAAATGACCCCAGATTAAATTTTACTCACAGTCATAAATGACAGATGCATCATGCAGATTGGGCAGCATCTCTTTAACTGGGTTGGGTCAGATGTCAGTAAACACGAGTACATTCATCAGAAGCTTTGTGAAATGGGAGGGCTCTTGGTACTTGCCAGAAGAGCTAACCATTTGGAGAAGAATCTACCATTCCATCACCCTAAACGCGGTAAAACTGGTACCTGGCTATGACGATGAAACAAAGACAACCTCACTAGCACCAAAGTTTGGACAAAGCTTGCAAAAGATATTGAGCATTGCTGAATTCCGAGCAATGATGGAGAGCAGCACTGCTGCAGTGGAAAATGCAAGCAACTTCAGGAAGATCTGTGAGGTAAGATGGAAAAAGCTTATCACATTGACTGCCTTAAAAACTCTGAAGGAGTCGGAGTGGAATGTGCCTCAGCTCTTACCATTCAGATGTAAAAAAGATGCTCTTGTATCTCAATAAGAAACATCAAGCATACCAAAACATTTTATCCATAAAGCCTTTGCTTAAAAACTGGGCATTGCTTGCACTGGTCATCCTGGCACAAGGGACCTTATTCAATTGGAAAAAGGAAGGCGACGTTTCATGATCCTGTTGACTACCTTCAAGAGATGCTTCAGATCTTCATGAAGATATTGCTCGAGCTTGAGAAGAATCTCTCTTTCAAGAAATATGGTTATCACTGCAGCACACCAGAGCAGTTGCTTAGCATCATTAGCCGGTATCCTTTCTCTGTCAAGCAACAGCGGATTGCACCCTAATGTACCACTTCATACCAGGGGGTAAATGTATCAAGGTCAGAATTTGCGTTTCCAGCAATTTTCTCGGCGAGTTTGATCAAAGAGCTCAGAGATCAAGGGCAGTGGATATCTGTTTTTCACTGTGATGGAATTGATGGCACGGTAATCAATACAAGGGCGAAGACCCCCATCCTTCTTCTTTACAAAGAAAAGACCTGCCCCTGCTGGAGATGATGATTTCCATATGAATCCTCTCTTCAGATTTTCTTGAATGTATTCAGATACTGCATTGGTCTCGGGAACAGACAAGGGAAAAATGCGTCCGCGGGGAATAGGTTTACCAGGTTGAAGATTAATAGCACAGTCCCAACTCCTATGAGGTGGAAGTTTAGTAGCTTCCTGTTCACAGAAGACATCTGAAAAACTTTGGTAATGACTTGGCAATAGTTGGGGGTTGCCCAGTTGAGCACTGATCTTGGAAAAAACAGGGGTTACCTTAGTCAAACAATTGCTGTGACAAACCGGACTCCAGGAAAGAATCTCCCTGGTATGCCAGTCTATTCCAGGAGAGTGATGACGAAGCCATGGCAGGCCAAGGATCAGGAGTTAATAGCCTTAGGAATTACTAAAAAAGAAATGGTCTCGACATGAAGTGCTCCAACTCTGAAAGTTAAAGGTATGGTCCTGAATAGAATATGTCCTCCAGAAATGGTACCTCCATCAATGGCGGTCAGGGAGATGGGCCTCTCTAAGGGCTGGATAGGAATGCCTAATTGAGAGATGGCCGTAGAAGAAATAAAATTGCTTGCTGCTCCGGAATCCAATAATGCAGAAACAAGGTGGACCTTGGAACCTACCACTACATCACAGGGAATAATAAGACAATCTTTGTTGTGGAAAGAAGAGAGGATTTGAACAGAAGAGCCTAACGAAACCTCCCTATTTAACGTTAGGTTCTGTCGTTTCCCGGACACTTAGGACAGGTATTTAAAAGATGACTCCCCTCGCCACAGTACAAACACAACCGGTTCCTGAACCTTCTCTCTCTCTCCTCAGCTGAGAAGCGGGTTCTTACAAGCTGCATGGGTTCTTCCAGAGGCTGAACAGGGGTCTGGAAACTAGGAGCGAGACGAAAGGGACCACGCCGGGATTGTTCTTTTTCTAAGGATCGCTCCTTGAAGCGAAGACCAATTTTAATGCATAAGGAGATTTAGTCATCCAAAGAAGTAGGGAGTTCTTGGGAAATCAATTCGTCCTTAATTCAGTCTGTAAGACCTTGCCAAAAAGCAGCTATTAAAGCTTCGATATTCCATCGGAGCTCTGAGGCCATTGTTCTAAACTGCACAGCGTATTGACCTACAGAAAGGCTTCCTTGCCGGAGCCGAAGAATACTGGTAGCTGCGTTAGCGACTCGTCCAGGCTCATCAAAAACCTTCTTGAAGGTAGAAAGAAAATTGGAGTAATTATGTAATAAGGGATCATCTCTCTCCCAAAGTGGCGATGCCCAGGCTAGGGCCTGACCAGACAAAAGGGATATTATATATGCTACTTTTGCTTTTTCAGAAGGGAAGTTTCCAGGAAGAAGCTCAAATTGTATAGCACATTGGTTTAGAAATCCCCTACATAATTTAGGTTCCCCGTCAAACTTAGGCGGGTTAGGAATACGCAAAGATGATGCTGTACCCGCAGGTGAAGGAGCGGCTGGAGGAGCCTGAACGGGAGCTGATGCCATCCCAGATGCCGCTAAAGTTGTTTGTAAGGTATCCATTCGGGCTGATGGTCCCTGTAAAAATTTTAGTAATTGATCCTGATTGGATTCCTGTTTCTCTACTCTTCCTAATAGGTGTTGGAGCAAATCCCTAGGGGAGGGGTCTCCTGAAGTATCCATATTTTTGGTCAGAGCAAACTGTAACAATTATATAGCAATGTAAGTAATGAATATGGAGTACTTGCCTTACTCTAGATTAGCGCTGGCCGGCCGGTGGTGCAGAGTCTAACGAACCCCCTGGTGTTCGCCAAGAACCGCCGCAAGGCGGGATGGGCTTTGCTGCAGAGGATCGCAGGTTGCGGTCCACTGGTCTGCCTCTAGAGGTAAGGGTTTAGGAGGTAGCCCACGATAACACTGGAACTGGAAGGTAGGATCAGGATAGCCGAGGTCTGGTACACTTGGAGTGGAGATAATACGTAGTCATCAAGCCGGGTCTGGTACACTTGGAGTGAAGATAATACGTAGTCAGCAAGCCTGGGTCTGGTACACTTGGAGTGAAGATAATACGTAGTCAGCAAGCCTGGGTCTGGTACACTTGGAGTGAAGATAATACGTAGTCAGCAAGCCTGGGTCTGGTACACTTGGAGTGAAGATAATACGTAGTCAGCAAGCCGGGTCTGGTACACTTGGAGTGAAGATAATACGTAGTCAGCAAGCCTGGGTCTGGTACACTTGGGGTGAAGATATAACATAGTGAGCAAGCCTGGGTCTGGTACACTTGGAGTGAAGATAATACGTAGTCAGCAAGCCTGGGTCTGGTACACTTGGAGTGAAGATAATACGTAGTCAGCAAGCCTGGGTCTGGTACATGAGGAGTAAGGAGCTGGTACACGGGAGACACACGAGAAGCACCTAGTCAGGGTACATAGGAAGTTGCTCTGACGCTGTCCAGGCGTCGGAGCAGGACTTTAGTAGTCTACAGATTTGAATTCCCTGCCCCGACTGTCATGTGACAGCGCCGCTGCGACCCGGAAGGAAGATCGCGGCGCTGGAGGGAGGACAGGTGAGTTGTAACAAATACACTAGATTAAATTTATTAAATCTTTTATTAAAGGCTTAGTTACAAAAAAGTGTATATCAAGACATACAATAGGTTGCACAAATAAGTTTCAGAAAATAAAATAGGAAGTAAAACCAGAGACACTACTTACTAGTTAAGACTTGGCGTGTGTGAGGGAACACAACTGAGAAATATGGAACATTTATGTTTTGATAGACCCCCTCATGAAAATGCACAATGTAATGTCTAAAGCAGAAGATTTTAAACCCTTCTTACAGGCTCTTCAACTCCACCTTAGGAATTACATTTTTAATTAAGTCAGAATGATTCCCAAAATGACATAGAACTTTCCTGAAGTGAGTTATAGATGTCCTGAGATCTGGAATGTTCACAGGGCCTGAGTTCTCACCTCTGCTCGTTCTGCTTGGCCGGTCAGATCCACATCCTCTGCATACAAAAAACTCCTCAGAGATGCTTATCTGTCCCTGGCTCATTTCAAAAGATTATTGACACTTGCATAGGTTCAGACTCATGTCATTTAGCAAAGCACACACTTGAGATTACATTACAAGGTTACATGCAATATACATTGTCATACTTGAATATTAAGGGAAAATAAAAATAGTACATATTCGTCACACTGAGAAATAAAACACAGGGGAAATGAAAAACAACAAACAAATACACTCACAAACCAAGGACAGGCTAAATAAAGTAAACACCAAACAACAATACCCACCCAAAAAAAAATCAACACACAGACAATAAGACAAACAAGGGCAACGAAACAAAATAAGACTAAACACCCGCCCCCCGAAACCTCACTTTCCGCATCCCTTAATACAAACTGAACTCTTTCCTACAGTCATGGCCAAAAGTTTTGAGAATGACACAAGTATTGGTCTTCACAAAGTTTGCCGCTACAGTGTTTTTAGACCTTTTTGTCAGATGTTGGTAGGGTATACTGAGGTCAAATTACAAGCATTTCGTAAGTGTCTAAGGCTTTTATTGATAATTATATTAAGTTTATGCAAAGAGTCAATATTTGTAGTGTTGACCCTTCTTTTTGAAGACCTCTTCAATTCGCCCTGGCATGCTGTCAATCAACTTCTGGGCTACATATTGACTGATGGCCGGCCCATTGTTGCCTAATCAATGTTTGGAGTTTGTCAGAATTTGTGGGATTTTGTTTGTCCACCCGCCTCTTGAGGATTGACAACAAGTTCTTAATGGGATGAAGGTCTGGAGAGTTTCCTAGCCATGGACCCAAAATTTTGATGTTTTGATCCCTGAGCCACTTAGTTATCAATTTTGCCTTATGGCAAGGTGCTCCATCATACTGGAAAAGGCATTGTTCGTCACCAAACTGTTCTTGGATGGTTGGGAGAAGTTGCTCTAGAAGGATGTTATCGTACCATTCTGTATTCATAGCTGTGTTCTTAGGCAAAATTGTGAGTTAGCCAATTGTGAGTGAGCCATTGAATCAGTTGGCATACTCCCAGAAGCTACACTCCAACTTGCCAAGATCAACAAAACTTGAGAGATGACTGGCTGAATTCAAAGGCAAAAATTTGGAAGAGATGGACATTGATCCAGACGGTAAGTCGAAAATCTTGTATCTGATGTATGGTCATTTACATATCTATTCTTTTTTAGAACCGGTTCAGCTACAGAGTGAGGAGTCAGAGGATAAGCAATCCTCTGAAACAGTGAGACAAGTGGGCATGCATTTGATAGACACTTCCCAGTCAGAAGGGACATGGTATACGGATACAGCAACACAGGATTAATGCCAAGCCAAGACTTATTGTTATGCAAAAGCTCTGTTTGTCACAGATTCATAATGGATAACTCTGTTTTCTTTCAGGTTGTAAAGAAGGGCTGGGAAAAAAACTGGGACAAAGTTCTAAGTTGTGGAGAAGCACATGATTAAGCTTATTAAGGCATCAGCATGCCTGGAAAACTTGATTGTGTTGCATGTATCATGGCTGAACCATCATCACTGAGAGGACGAAACTGGTTAGCTGTGAAATTCTACAGAAGCGTGTAACAGCTGTAAAGAAATAAAAATTAATTTGTAATGATGTGCAGTGGTTGACTATGACTGTAACCTGTTTGACTAGCCACGTGTCAGTGCATGTGGGTGTATGGATGTCCTCAGACGACCAGAATACATGAAACCTTCCCCACAAGGCAGTCCGTGGTAATTTTATGATCTAAGTCAAACTGAAAATCTTAAGTGGTAACTGTGGTGACAAACAACTCCTAAACATACTCATATGATTGTCCTGTTGACAGGGCATTAGGAAAGGGGTGTCACTATGTGACATGTTCCAGACATGGGTTCTTACAATGCAATTAAGATAAGTATGTGTGTGCAGTATATATATATATATATATATATATATATATATATATATATATATATATATATATGTGTGTGTGTGTGTGTGTGTGTGTGTGTGAAGAATGTATACATGTGAAGCAGCAGTAAACACCAAGATGGATAATAATAAACTTTACATTAAACATAATATCTAAGCAGCTAAGAGTCATTAATTATTCAGACAATAAAATAACATTGAGGCCCCGGGAAATGAATCAATAGCTATTTTCCATGAGAAGCGTCCAGCATTGCATAGCCAACTGTACTTGTTGGCAATATTCCGTTTAAGCTATTTGACATTGCATATAAAACAGCTGCTTAAAATAATATATATTTTTCCATGACAGAAGATTGCCGTAAATAATTTCAGGATTTTTCCACAAGAGAAATTTCAATTCAAGAGACTTTAAATAGTTTTTAGAGAAAAATTGTAAAATGTAAAGATAGATAATCTACCAAATACTACCATACTACACCAGAGTATATCACTTACCGTACAACTTTTAAAATTCCTGATACTCGGAATTATGATACAAATTAATTACAAAGGGAAAGAAGAAGAAAAGTAATTATTAATGAACAAATGGCAACCTAGCATCTAACCTCAGTTCCTAAAAATACCAATCAACATCTGAAACTGTTATTTATTAATACCCATTATATCAATGATAAACTTATTATGGTCCCCGATAATCAAACAAAGTATGCTCCCTGTGGTTGTGCCTCACATGTGCACGCTATCCTCTTATTCTGTTCTCAGATACTTTCGTTATAAAACTCGCACTTGTATGCACTTTTCCTTACACAATGTTGCATTACTCAGTCTTTTGACCACACTAAATAGAACTTACAGAATTATTTATCCAATAACCACTGTATCTCAGCAGTACTTCACAGTATATATTCGTTATAAATAACCAATACTCACAACATATGTATGTATTTAAATTAAAGTATTTTACTGTTAACACAGAAAACCTTGCATTCACAGTTCACACATATATCATAACGTTGTTCAACATAACATATTATATCAATATAAAATTAACCATAGGTTCACCACCTTTATTTCTTACACTATCCTTGCTTTACATATGTATCCTTAATAAGAATTAGTATTTATAATATCGATTTAACTATCACAGATATCAGACAATAGCTACACAGTTATATGTATATAAATAGTTAAATCCACATTACAAACACATATAGCTTTATAGATATATATATATTATCAATGATGCTTATCAAATCCTTGTATCCTGGATCAAATTCTTTATCTGCAATGTAGGGAACGTTCCTGTAGTATAGAATCCTTTCCTGTAGTTTAGTGTAGGTTTTCTGTAGTATAGTGTATTTTCTGTAGTGCAGTGTATCCCTATATAATATATATTTTCTGTAGGGTAGTATAGTATATCTCTAGTGTAGTGTAGTGTAGGACAGTGCTCGTTGTCCAGGGGCAGGCAGAGAGAGGGCCACACACACATGGATGTTGTGTGTGTCCAGGAGTGATGATGTCATCACCCCTGGCGGTTCTCCCTACTGTGTACGTGCCGATTTGAGTCGGCACACATTATTCACCTATTACCCTTCGGGATTTCCTATCCCTTCTCAAAGAAGTAAATGACGTCAAAGCCTCTGTACAGGTTTTTCATTCCCTGAAAGCTGACATTGTAGAAATAGGGGATAGAACAAATCACCTAGAACATCGGGTGAAGGAGGTGGTGACCTGTCAACAGTCGTTTGAAACAGATCTCCATCAAATGTGCCAAGACATCACTCAGCTACAAGATGGCCAGGAAGATCAAGACAATCGTGCACGACGTAACAACCTGAGAATTCAGGGGATCCCAGGTCGAACCCACCCACCTGGAGCTTTACCTCAAAAAATTGTTTGTCCAGCTTTCCCCTTCAACTCCTGAAGACCACCTTCTTCTTTATCAAGCTCATCAAGCGCTGAGACCTCGGTCCCAGGACCCTTCTCAACCCAGGGTCGTCATCCTCAGAATGCATGATTTCACAGCAAAAATGAAAGAGGTCTGGTCGACTTCAGATGATCGCCTTTGACAACTGCAACCTACAAATTTTCCAGGATTTCTCCCCTCTCACCCTGGCCAAAGAGAGAGATAGACTTCAAGCCCTTCACCACACTTCTCCAGCAACGGGACATTAAATTCCGCTGGGGTTTTCCTTTCCGTATTCTGACTTGGTATCAGGGGTCTATGCTTATGGCTAGAACTCTTCCCGAAGCTCAGACGTTACTCTCCAAGCTCGGCATTAACAATGACAACGCTGGCCCCTCAAGGGGATTCTCCTCTTCCCCAGAGAACACCAAGATCGCCCGAACGTCAAGCCCCGCGCTCGGAATGGACCACTGTTCAGGGACCTTCAGCATCGCCAACTGGATCCTCGGGGACTTGACTCGCTAAATCAGGTTTTTTCTTTTTGTCTTCCTCTCCCTGCCATTCCCTTTCTCCGTTGGTGGGTACCAGGCTGGCCCATGGGAGAAAGAAAATCTACATATCATCTACAAACCCACACCTACCGTGAAACCCCACTCGTGCCTTAGGCCTATGGCCCTTATCAGACAATTACCATCCTAGTTTACCTTACTGATGGTCTGCATGTTTTAGATGTTCGTTTCGTGTTATTATGTTGCTTTCGTATTGTCACGGCCTCAAGCGATAGCAGGTCTTTCCTTCATTCGTAATGGTACACGACAAGGTTGCCCCCTTTCCCCTCTAATATTTGCTCTAATAATCGAACCCCTGGCTTCCCAAATTAAATCTAACCCTAGCATAGAGGGGATCAGGGTAGGTAATACAGACTCCAAGATCTCACTCTTTGCAGATGATATACTCCTGTCGCTTACCCAGCCAGGGATCTCCCTACCCAACTTATTTGCCATCCTCCAGAACTATAGTGATGTTTCGGGATAAAAGATAAACTACGCTAAATCAGAGGCCATGCTGCTCCACGTTTTCCCTCGGGATACCGACCTCCTCCGGTCTAACTTTAATTTCAAATGGCAGTAGAAGAAGATCAAGTACCTCTGTGTTTTCCTCACATCCCGTTATGATCTCTTCTTCGTGAGAATTCCCTACCTCTTATTTCCAGGATGCAAGCCGATCTGTCCTCCTGGAACCGCCTCATTATCTCATGGCTGAGCAGGATCATAGCTGTCAAAATGAATATTCTCCCCAAATGTCTATACCTTTTCCAAACCCTACCGGTAGATGTCCCTGCTTCTTTCCTTGCCAACATCCAGAAGGCCCTCACCCACTTTATCGGGAATCATAGACCCCCAAGAATTTCAGCCAATATCCTAAAACATCCAATCCCTGGAGGTGGTAGAGGCCTCCCCTGCCTCAAATTATGGGTTGGGTACCAATAAACGACTACGGAAAATCTGACAGCACTTTCTCCAATAGGAGAAGTGCGAATTTCAGGATTCCTACCTTCATTTCATAACGACTGCTTGAAATAACTGGTGGAAACAATTTCGCCTAATGAACAGTTCACTAAACATTGTACACGCGGCGCTGCCTTAAATGACGACCTTAATAAAAAGAGTGGGCAGGTCGCACGTTAACATGACGTTCTGTTTAAAACGCCGGACTGATTTTCCGTAGTCGTTTTTGTGACTAATACAAATTATACTATCTGGCATCCCATCTTTCGCAAATCATTGCCACATATGGCCCCTCAAGTTCAATCTCATGGCTCGACATTGAATCGGCCTACCTAACCCTCCCCAATCTCACCCCTCTTTAGGGTTTATCACCTTCTTGACCCCCCCTGTCGTTAAACTGCTCCCTTCCATCAAATTTGATACCATGCTCTGGGATCACCACTCTTCCAAACTAAAACTCTCAACTGCAATATCCCCTTTAACCTCCGTCTGGCACAATCTGGTGTTCCCTCCCGGATCTGCCACCATGATACACCATAGCTGGACTCATGCAGGTTTTAAATTCCCAGTGGATTTATCCAAACAAGGCCGATGGCTTTCACTTTCAGATCTCCAACTCCAATCCTCGTCCCAAATCATCAGTCCCTTTTTTCCAAATTAACCACTTCTTGCTATCCCTACCGCCAACCTATGTTTTTAGGGATCTCACCCCCTTCGAGTGTCTTTGTAGGCGACACCCCCTGGACGAGAGCAGGATTTCTCAAAAATATGGTACTCTTCTCACTTCGACCCTTTCCTCTCCAAACCCTCATAAGGAAGAGTGGGAAAAGGACCTTGGTGTCCCCCACGGATGAGGAGGCCTGGGAGGACATGAGACTGGGGATAGCTAAATGCTCTATATCAACTAAACTCAAGGAAACTTCCTACAAAATCTATTATCGATGGTATTACACCCCCACAAGACTCCATAGAATGTTTCCCTCTTCCTCACCCTACTGTTGGTGGGGCTGTGGCCGCAGGGGTACATTGCTTCATATTTGGTGGACTTGCCCGACGATCACCTCCTTCTAGGACTCAGTCCATAGTTTCTTAAACACCCTATTTCAAGGCCCCATCCCGAGAGATCCCTAGATTTCCCTTTTGTGTTACCCTCCCCAAGACTTGGCAAATTCTCCAAGAAACTAGTTGCCCACATCCTGACAGCAGCCAAATCACTTATAGCCCTTAATTGGAAAAATACCTCACCTCCGTCCCTTTTGGTCCTCAAAAAGCAGAACTGGCATGTGGCCATCATGTAGGAGATTACGTACTACATTCATAATAGAGGCCATGGGCCTGAGTCATTAAGGAAAGTAAGGCAAATAACATAGTACATTTTTTCTGGGACAAACCATGTTATAATGCCAGGGGTGCACATTAGTTTATTATTTTGCACATAGGATAAATACTGGCTGTTTTTTCATCTAGCACGCAAATTCTTATTTTATTTTTTCACTGAAATATAAAATTGTTCTAGTACATGCCCTACCCCAATTATAAATCTGATCCCACATTTTAAATTTACCTACCCCTCCAATGCAACATGGTTTTGTTCAGGTACAAAGTTAGTCCTTTTTTATGCTTTGCTCCCCTTAATGACTCAGGCCCCATGTCTTCAACCAAGTTTGGGCTCCATGGCTAAGTGCGGAGAATGCGTTTCCCCCTCAACCTGATGCTCCTCTGACCTGACCCATGTGCGATGACCATAGCTCCTCGAGTAGGCGTCCCTCCCTCTGCTCTTGGTTCGTTACACCCTAACTACCCTCTGAAAATTTGCAGTGCTTAACTCCGTGGTCCCCTCTACCCGCCCCCCCCCATTCCCTTTTGTTCCTGCATCCTACTTTTAATATCGCTCTCTAAATTGTAAAAACTGGTCATTTTTTGTCTAATGTTTTCCTCGAATTTGATACTTCTCAATAACCGTTTTGGTTTTACTATGTATGTTACACAGTATTATCATCTTCATGTTTGTATTTTCTTGACTGACCATTGAAAATAAAAAATTATTAAAAAGAAACAAAAACAATGGAACACAGAAATTAATTCTTTTAGAAACCCTATTAGCAAATAAACTGAGATTGAAAGCTATTAAAGTATTGAGAGATAAAGAAAATTTTGTATTGGACACTAAATCTGGCCCTCTGCTCTTTTTTCTGTACACCTCCTCCCTGGGTAAACTCATCAGTTCCTTTGGCCTCCAGTACCACCTCTATGCTTAAGACAGTCAACTCTGCTTATCAACTCCTGAGCTTTCCCTTTCCTTCCTCTTTCCGGTATCCAGTTGCCTCTCCACTATCTCCTCCTGGATCTCCTTACGCTTTTTCAAACTTAACATGTGCAAAACTGAACTCATTGTCTTCCCTCCTCTTCTTTCTCCATCATCCTATTCCTCCCTACCCGATTATAATTTCCCCTTCACTACTTTCCTCCTCGCTAGTCTGTATACATGAACTGTTTTGTCTCCTGCACCCACCACACTCACCAGACTATATAAACAGAAATAAACCTTACACCCACAAATCCTCCTCACATGTCCTCTCTCTCACCCTGCTTCTTCTCATGGCTGCTGGTGATATGACGCCTCACGCTCCTCAATCCACCCCAAACCTTTCCATCCATTTCGTACTTCCAATACTGCCAACCTTATCTACATATCTCCACTACCCTCTCTTCCCTTCTTCTGTGCACTATAGAATGCCAGATCTGTTTGTAACAATCTTACATTCATCTATGATCTATTCATTTCTAAATCCCTCAACTTCCATGCCATTGCAGAAACTTGGCTCAGCTCCTCTGACACTACATTCCCTGCATTTCTCTCCTATGGGGGACTCTCCCTCAGCCACACTCCTAGACCTGGAAACAATTCTCTTCCTTTGAAGTTCACACTATCCGTCTATTTTATCCTCTCCACCTACTGGTTGCTGTCATTTATCGCCCCCAAGGTCCAGTTTCCCAATTCCTTGACAACTTTACAGCCTGGCTCACTTATTTCCTATACTTTGACCTGCTACACTCATACTAGGCGATTTCAACATTCCCATTGATAATCATACTGTCTCTTCTGCCACTAAATTCATCCTTTCATCTTACAGCAATGCCCTTTAATTGCCAAACAAACATTCTTCAAATCTCTGATATCCACCTAGTCTTCTAACCCAACTTCTCTGCCGACCCGCACCTCCTCCTCCTTCCTCCCTCACAGCCCATGATTTTGCCACTTTTTCAAAGACAAAATTGACACCATTCGACAAGATATTTCCTCATGCAAAATTCCACTCAGTCCACTCACTATAATCACATTTACCTACACTCCCCAATTCACCCTTAATTCATTCTCTCTAGTAACTAAAGTCGAAGTCTCTGCACTTATTTTATCATCTCACCCTACAACATGTCCACTAGACCCTATTCCCTCCCAACTTTTCCGCTCCCTCTCCTCCACTGCATGCCCACCTCTAATGTCCATCTTCCTTTAAACATGCACTTATCTCACTGTGAGGACACCGGGGTTATTACCAAAGCTCTCTAGATACCCGGTCCTCTAGGTTCACAGGTCACACAGGTAAGGAGACAGGAAAGAAATAATAATCCCTTTTATTAAACAAAGTGCACACACTTAGTAAAATACAACAGTGCTCCCCAAGGAGAAACTTGTTCCCCCCGCCAAATATATCAAGTGTCAGAAAATCACCAGTGCAAGTAAAACTCCCCAACAAAATCCCCAGCAGGTTACCTCCAAGCACAGAGTCCTAGCAGGCCCAAACTCCTGGTAATAAAATCCACAGCTGACAATCCAAGTGGGCCAGGGTTTCTGATCCTTAAGGTGGGTCTGTGTATCTTGCTGATCCCAGCCGCTCGGCCAACTCTCCACCAGCTTGGTGGGACCCTGGGTATCAGTCTCCCTACGGATGTAGGCTCACCAATTCCCCAGAATCTGCGAGTGTCTCCCGATGGAGTGGTAACAGAATCAGTCCTAGAGGTACACTGTCCGATCTCTGTCAAGAAGCTCCTGCCTCAAGCATTCCTTTAAGGCCCTGCGAGAATACGGTTACTCTCTAACAGGTCCTTGCTGTCTCCAGATTCTCCAACAACAACCCCCATCCCCCAGACAGCTCCTTTTTGGTCCCTTCTCACCACCCCCCCCCCCACTCACTGTCCTCTTGTGATTGGTGGTGTGAAGAGTTTGGGTGGTAACCAGGGTGGAAATAGTGCATGACATCAGTGGTCACCCCTTGCTGTGATGGTGCCATTCAGACTGTGTTGCAGACTTGCTAGAACAATAGTTAGCAAACAGGGAGAGACCCCCTACTGATTTTAGATAAGGTCCTGACCCTCCTTTTTTTAACCCGTTCCACTACTTTTTGATGTCACAGGGTCCACAGCTGATTCACACTTCCTGTGAGCTGCCTCTCCCCTCCCTCTCTGGACACCACAGTAATAACAGATCTGGCCACCGGGCGGCATTTAATAACAGAGTGGGCCATGGTTGTTCAATTGGCCCACTGAGGACAGATCGGGTTGGCACGATATTCTCAATATAAGGCCCGGGTCTGTCACATACCTCCCCCTTATTAAATCAAGGGGACAGTTGGAGTCTGGTGGTCGGGCTCCAGATGTTCTCCTTGGCACGGTGGGTTCCTTAATGAAGGGTTCTCCTCCTCTCTTCTGGAGAGTCCGTCCGCATTTGAGTGGTCTTTTCCCTTTTTGTGCGAGATAGTAAAGTTATAACCTTGTAATGCTAAACTCCACCGTAATAACCTCCCATTTTCCCCAGCAGATCTTTGTAACCAGTAAAGGGGGTTGTGGTCTGTAATTACTGTGAACTCTTGCCCATAAATGTAGGGTTGTAATTTCTTTAGGGCCCACACTATGGCCAGGCATTCTTTTTCAATGGTGGCATAGGCTACCTCTCTATCCACCAGCTTTCGGGATAAATAAACTACTGGGTGCTCATGCCCATCCTCCCCCACTTGGCTGAGCACAGCACCGAGTCCACACCCTGAAGCATCTGTCTGTACCAGAAATCGTTTCTTGAAGTCTGGGGCTGCTAACACTGGGGACTGGGTCAATGCTGCCTTCAGAGCGTCAAAGGCTCCCTCGCACTCTGGGGTCCATTCTATACGTCTAGAGTATTTTTTCTTTGTCAAGTCAGTCAGGGGCCTGGCAACAGTGCTATACTGCGGCACAAATTTTCTGTAGTACCCTGCGATCCCGAGGAACGCTCGTACTTGCTTTTGGTTGGTGGGTCGGGGCCACTGAACAATGGCTTCTACTTTTGCCGGTTCAGGTCGTATGATTCCCCCACCAACACGGTGCCCCAAGTATTGCACTTCTGCCATGCCCATGAAGCATTTGTCTGGGCGAATGGTCAACCCTGCCTGCCTGATTCTCCTCAGAACCTCTGACACCTGCACTAAGTGATCCTCCCACATCTGGCTGAAGATGGCAATGTCATCTAAGTAAGCCTGGGCAAATTCCTGACACCCCCTCAACAGGTCATCAACCATCCGTTGGAATGTGGCTGGAGCATTTTTCATCCCAAACGGCATTGTCGTACATTCAAACAATCCCAGTGGGGTTATAAAGGCTGACCGCTCCTGAGCCTCGGGGGTGAGGGGAATTTGCCAATAGCCCTTACTCAGATCCAAAGTTGACACAAACTTGGCTGCCCCTAGCCTGTCTAGTAGCTCATCTATTCGGGCCATGGGATAAGCATCAGTGGTGGTGACCTCATTTAGTTTACGGTAGTCCACGCAGAAGCGGGTGGTCCCATCCTTCTTCGGGACCAATACCACCCCTGCAGCCCATGGACTATTTGACTTCTTAATTACTCCTAAGGCCAGCATTTCCTCTATCTCCTTCCGTACTTGGGCCAGTACAGCGGGGGTCATGCGGTATGCTACCTGCCTTATGGGCTTCTCCTCCCCCGTGTCTACATGGTGGGTGGCTAGGTGGGTACGACCGGGCTTACAGGTAAATTGGGCCTGCTCCTTCTCCAGTACCTCCCTCATTTCCTGCCTCTGTCCCTCTCCTAGCTGCGTCCCCACTGTCACTGTCTCCACCCCCTTTTCCTCTCTCACCTCCCCTATCATCTCCAGTAGGGGGTCTACCTCTGTGGGACCCATGGGGGGACAACACACCACCATTGCTGCCACTTGCCGTTCCACATAACCTTTTAGTCGATTGATGTGGAAGGTTTTCAGCCAGGTTTCCTCATCATCCAGCGCTACTACATAGTTAACCGGCCCTACCTGCCTCACCACTTTGTATGGGCCATCCCAGGTGGCTTGAAGTTTATTCCGTCTCATTGGGATTAGCACCATCACCTTCTGTCCTGCGTTCAGCTTCCTATCCTGAGCGTGGGCATCGTACCACTCTTTTTGTCTTGCCTGGGCTCCTTTTAAATGGCCTTGCGCCAGCTGCGCTACTCTCTTCATCCTCTCCCTCATCTTCTCTACATATTTAAGGATAGGCTGCTCATTGGCCTGGAATGTTCCTTCCCAGCTCTCTCTAACCAGGTCTAGGGGGCCTCGTACCCTCCGGCCATACAGAAGTTCGAAAGGAGAGTATCCGGTGGACTCCTGGGGTACTTCCCTGTATGCAAACAGGAGCTGCTGCAGGGCCCTGTCCCAGTCTCTCCCTTCAGACTGTACATATGCCTTCAGGAGGTGTTTCAGCGTTCCATTGAAACGCTCACATAACCCATTGGTCTGGGGATGGTACGGGGTGGTTCGTAGGGGCTTAATGCCCCACTTTTCCCATAGGGTCTGGACTAGGTCCCCTTGGAATTGGGTCCCCTGGTCAGTAACCACTTCCCTGGGATATCCTACCCGGCTGAAAATGTCCACCAGAGCCTGGGCCACATGCTCTGCGTCTATGGACGACAGGGCTACTGCCTCTGGGTATCTGGTGGCAAAGTCCACCAGGGTGAGGATGAATCTTTTTCCGGTGTAACTGGGGATGGCTAATGGACCTACGATATCTATAGCCACCCGGGCAAAGGGCTCCTCAATTATAGGCAGGGATTGTAGTGGAACTTTCTTAGGGGCTCTCCCTATTCTCTGACAGGTGTCACAGGAGGCTTTGTAACGTTTCACATCCTGGGTGACTTGAGGCCAGAAAAAAGTCCGCAACAACCGGGCCAACGTTTTTCTGGTCCCAAAGTGCCCCGCTGCTGGAATGTCATGGGCCAGCGCTAATAAATGGGTCCGGTAAGCCCATGGTACTACCAACTGCTTCACTTCTGTCCCTGGGTCTTGATCTAGGGTGGGGGTGACTACCCTATATAACAGTCCTTTGTCCCACACTACTTTACTGCCTGCCACTTCCCCTCCCCCAGCGTCTGCTGCACTCCTCAGTTTGGCTAGGGATGGGTCAGTCTGTTGGGCCTTCCTAAACTCCCTTCTGTCCTCCTCCCCCAAATCAATTTCTGGTACAACATCAGATATTTCTGGGTTACTCACCAACGGTGCTGCCTCTGGCTCCTTGGTTCTGGTTGCCGGGGTTAATCTTGGTGGTCTCCTTGGCGTTGCGGCTTCTTGTGCTGCTGTGGCTTGTGCTCGGCTCTGGCTGCGGGTCACAGCTTGCACAAAGTGAGTGACCAATCCCTGGCCCAAATCATTCCCCAAAATCACTT
This sequence comes from Mixophyes fleayi, assembly GCF_038048845.1. Lineage (NCBI taxonomy): Eukaryota > Metazoa > Chordata > Amphibia > Anura > Limnodynastidae > Mixophyes > Mixophyes fleayi. The sequence goes on from NC_134402.1 coordinate 241,031,828, forward strand.
TTGCTGGTAGTCCATCCAGAATGCCCACCTCCACCATTCCAAATCCCGCCCCCCAATCCAAATGTACCCGGGCCACCTGAATATCTGCAAGATGGCCCCCCACCGTGGAAATCCGGACCTGCTGTCCCTCCATAACTTGGGATCTTTTAATTATATCAGGCTCCACCAGGGTCAGGGATGCTCCTGAGTCTCTCAACCCCTGGACCTTGCAGTCCCCCACCCACACGTCCTGTAGATGACCCTGCATATTCCTAGGGCTCTGCCTCCCCTTCCCCAAAATCAGGTTCACCACATACACCCCGTCCCTTGCCTCTGGCACATCAGGACAGGGTGGCTCGGCCTCAATGCCGATTTCAAAATCTCCTGGGGCATACTGTACAGCGGCCACTGGTGCAGCTCTGGCTCCTGGGATCGGACTTCTGGTACGGGGGCAATCTCTCTGGAAGTGCCCCACCTGGTTGCACCGAAAGCACCTCTTTGGATTCAGGTCCCAGGGTCTGGATCGGGCTGGTTCATCTCTTGGATTCCGGGCAGAGTTCTCTCTAATAAAGGGGGCTCCCGGTGTCACTAGACCTGCTGGAATTGTTCGGCTCCCCCTCCCTGCAGCTGCTTGACTAGGCATACTAGGGGCTCTCCATCTTGGTCGACTCACCACATACTCATCAGCTAGCCCTGCTGCCTCCTCCAGGGTCTCAGGTTTTCTGTCCGCCAGCCATTCCCGGATCTCTGGGGCCATTTTTAGAGTCAGCTGCTCCAGCATAATGAGCTCTTTAATTTGCTTAGCGGAGCGGGCCCCTTTCCCTTCCATCCATTTCTCGCAGGCCCTCTGTAGCTGGCTGGCAAATTCCTGGTGCGACTGTGACCCTCCTTTATTCAAAGTCCTGAACTTGTATCTGTAGGTCTCTGCATTTAACTGGAATTTTACCATCAGTGCCTTTTTCACTGTACCATAATCCCCACATTCGTGAGGGCTTAGAGCCTGGTAAGCTTCCAGCGCTCTCCCAGTCAGGCTGGGTCCCAGATATTTGGACCACTCTTCCTCCTCAATCCCATGGACTCCCATCAAGTTTTCAAAAACCTGGAGATGGGTATCAATGTCTGTGTCTGCCTCTTTAAAAATTGGGACTCCACTATATCCCAGCTGAGGTCTCAACCGGGCCTCTCCCCGACCTTCTACTCTCTGAATCTGGGGTACCTCATATGCTACCCCCAACATTGCTTGGAGTACGGCTGCCCTTTCATGCAGGGTTGCCCTTTCCCCCAGTGCTGTCAGCCAATCTTGCAGCACTGCTGGAGTGCCGGACGGTGGTCTGGGTTGTGTCCCACTAGGGGGTCTCTGTGGCTCCTCCTCTTCCACCTCTGACTCTTCCATCTCCTCAGGGTGGGCCTTTTCCCATTCCATTAGTTTGGCCACCAGAACTTCACGCACGTCTGTGTCATCAAAGTCCACCCCTTTGGTTCTGCAGAACCCCTGCAAGTGTTGTTTCCTTGCTTTCATATAGAATCTCTCTGTGGCTTTTAAGCTGATCTGCTCTGCTTCTGTGGCCATTCCTGCTGACTTCCTAGCTAGGGTTTTTTTTTTTTTTTTTACTAACACTGGTGCTGACAGACTGTTGCCTTGTGTCCTTACAGAGCCTGACCGTATCTGGATACGAGTCCCTGCGCTCTACCCAAACGTTGGGACTGTGTGACCCCACTGCTTGCCACCAAAATTGTGAGGACACCGGGGTTATTACCAAAGCTCTCTAGATACCCGGTCCTCTAGGTTCACAGGACACACAGGTAAGGAGACAGGAAAGAAATAATAATCCCTTTTATTAAACAAAGTGCACACACTTAGTAAAATACAACAGTGCTCCCCAAGGAGAAACTTGTTCCCCCCGCCAAATATATCAAGTGTCAGAAAATCACCAGTGCAAGTAAAACTCCCCAACAAAATCCCCAGCAGGTTACCTCCAAGCACAGAGTCCTAGCAGGCCCAAACTCCTGGTAATAAAATCCACAGCTGACAATCCAAGTGGGCCAGGGTTTCTGATCCTTAAGGTGGGTCTGTGTATCTTGCTGATCCCAGCCGCTCGGCCAACTCTCCACCAGCTTGGTGGGACCCTGGGTATCAGTCTCCCTACGGATGTAGGCTCACCAATTCCCCAGAATCTGCGAGTGTCTCCCGATGGAGTGGTAACAGAATCAGTCCTAGAGGTACACTGTCCGATCTCTGTCAAGAAGCTCCTGCCTCAAGCATTCCTTTAAGGCCCTGCGAGAATACGGTTACTCTCTAACAGGTCCTTGCTGTCTCCAGATTCTCCAACAACAACCCCCATCCCCCAGACAGCTCCTTTTTGGTCCCTTCTCACCACCCCCCCCCACTCACTGTCCTCTTGTGATTGGTGGTGTGAAGAGTTTGGGTGGTAACCGGGGTGGAAATAGTGCATGACATCAGTGGTCACCCCTTGCTGTGATGGTGCCATTCAGACTGTGTTGCAGACTTGCTAGAACAATAGTTAGCAAACAGGGAGAGACCCCCTACTGATTTTAGATAAGGTCCTGACCCTCCTTTTTTTAACCCGTTCCACTACTTTTTGATGTCACAGGGTCCACAGCTGATTCACACTTCCTGTGAGCTGCCTCTCCCCTCCCTCTCTGGACACCACAGTAATAACAGATCTGGCCACCGGGCGGCATTTAATAACAGAGTGGGCCATGGTTGTTCAATTGGCCCACTGAGGACAGACCGGGTTGGCACGATATTCTCAATATAAGGCCCGGGTCTGTCACACTCACCTATTCTAAAGAAACCATCTCTTGATCCAGCCTCTTTCTCCAAATACCACCCTAATTCTCTCCTCCCCTTTGCCTCCAAACTACTTGAGCGATTAGTGCACAAACGCCTATTCACTTTCTCTCCTCTCATTCCATTCTCAACTCTCTGCAATCAGGCATCCACCCCCAACATTCCACTGAAATTGCTCTCACAAAAGTGACCAATTGTCTACTTACTGCAGAATCTAAGGATAATTTCTCTATTCTCATTCTCCTGGACCTCACTGCTTTTGATATTGTTGATCACCCTCCTACACAACCTTCAGTCCCTTGGCCGTGACACAGTTCTTTCCTGGTTCACTTACTACCTATCGAACCGCTCCTTTAGTGTTTCTACCTCTTGCATATCCTCCCCTCTACTCCCACTATCTGTTGGGTCCCACAAGGCTCTGTTCTTGGCCCTTTACTTTTTTCATTATACACCTCTTCTCTTGGGACACTAATTCGCTCATTCGGCCTCCAATACCACCTCTACGCTGGTGACACCCAAATATATATCTCTTCCCCTGACCTCTCTCCTTCTGTACTATCTTGTGTAACCAACTGTCTTTATGCTATCTCCACATGGATGTCCCAATGCTACCTAAAGCCCTCAAATTTCCCTCACTTTCAATAACACTACAATTTCCTTGGTCTCTCAAGCCCTCTGTCTTGGTGTCACACTTGACTCCACCCTCTGCTTTATTCATCATATCCAGACTCTCTCCCAGTCCTGTTGACTCCACCTTAAATACATTGCCAGAATATGCCCTTTTCTTACTCATAATGCTACCAAAACTCTTATCCATTCTCTCATCATCTCCCGTCTTGAATATTGCAACCTCCTGCTATCTGGCATTCCTGACACTCATATATCCACACTTCAATCCATCTTAAATGCTGCTGCAAGACTGATCTTCCTCTCCCACCACTCCACATCTGCTGCACCATTTTGTACATCCCTACACTGGCTTCCTGTGTCCTCCAGAATCAAATTCAAATTACTCACCCTTACCTACAAAGCCCTCACCAACACTACCCCTGCATACATCTCAAATCCCATATCAAAATACGCCACCTCTCACCCTCTTAGATCTAACTCTGACTTTCGCCTTCTCTCGTCTCTGGTAACCACTTCTCCCTCCCGCCTACAAGACTTCTCCCGTGCAGCTCCCCACTTATGGAATTACCAACCATGCTCAATCAGACTTTCCCACAGCCTTCAAATCTTTAGAAGCTCTTTAAAAACACATCTTTATTTTAGAGGTGGCCTTCTCCTTAATAACACTATTTACATTAATGCACCATCACAACTATCCCAATATCTACTCTAAGCCACACTAGCTCCTCTTGTTTCAGCTGTACCCTCTTCCATTTAGAATGTAAGCTCTTTAATGAGCAGGTTCCTCCATACCCTTTGTTTTCATTTCTGAATTTATTTTGTCTACCTTGTATGTCCCTGTTTTATATATGTACTGTTTTCCCTACTGTACGGCACTGTGGAGCACTGTGGTGCCTTACAAATCTATGATAATAATAATAATAATAATAATAATAATAATAATAATAATAATAATAATAATAATACTTAGAGATGTTCACTGACCCCCGTGTTTTGGTTTTGGTTTTGGATCTGAATTAACTTCGTGTTTTGGTTTTGGTTTTGGATCTGTATTTTTAAGAAAAAATAGGTAAAATATGCTAAAATCACATAATTTTGCTCTTTTTTTGTTCCTACATTATTATTAACCTCAATAACACTAATTTCCAGTCATTTCCAGTCATTTCCAGTCAATTTGGCCACCTCACAGGTCACAATATTATTTTCATCCACTCTCGGACAAAGACTGCAGCGAGCTGGCTGGATGCTAAGCAAAAGAGCAATGACACAAACACACGGCAGTTCATAGCACATCTAGGAAACATTGCCAAACAGCAGTGGCAGAAAAGAAAAATGGTGCAAGATGAAATTGTCCCACCCTAATGTAAGATATTAAAAAGGACATGTACAGTTTAACAAACCAAACACTCCATAAACAAGCAGTGAATTTAAGGTGCCAGAAATAGTACTTGTCAGTTAGATGGTAAGTCGCTATTTTTACATTATCGCTGTTGTAGGGATCGTCATTTTTCTGTCGGTTTGAAGTGTGTTGGGTTTTTAAGTGCCGCATAAACGACTTTTAAGTGCCGCTTAAACGACTACCACCGCTTTTCCAGTGGAAGACCTGAAATATTAACCCCAAAATCCAATAGAATATGGATTGCCACTCAGAGTACTTTGTGCCGAAGACCGCAGGCTGGAAGCCCTGTTGTGAAAAAATGGCAGTGAGGGAAGTGAAACAGGTCTATTACATGATTCCTGCAACATGTCCTGAAGCAGCATTAGACGTGCTCCCACCACATTCCTGTGAATGGGTGAGACGTCATGCTGAGATGACTCCGTCGGTTTTGGGTTTTCACATCTTAAGGCCCCACCCCTTGTGGGGGCAGACTGGCCCCTTGCGGGAGATCCTCTAGATCTGCTGAAGGACTGTTTTGGTCTGGCCTGATTGACTGGCAGAAAGGGGATTTTGACACCTGTGGTCTCTATTATGAGCTAGTTCAACCTAGCTCCAAATAAGGAGATATTGTCAAAAGATATGGCTTCCAAAGTGCACTTGAAATCTGCGTCTGGAGACCAAAACCAAAGCCACAATGATCGCCTGGCTGCAATGATTAGTGCTGAGAGCTTAGATGTATCCAATATAGTATCCAAGGATGACTGACCTAGGAATCGAGAGGCTTCTCTGATGTGATCAGTCAGGACTAACAACTCAGCTGTGGGGCAGACATCACATAGACCCTTGTCTAACTGTTCTGCCCAGGCTTGAATGGCCTTATTTACCCAAGCTGTGGACATGCCTGGCCTGAAAATTACATTTCTTGTGTGTTCCATTTTTCAGTACTTGAAGAGTAGTGGTTCTAGTAAACCGGGCAATAGGTGAGTCAACCTTAGGATTACACAACACAAATACAGTTACTGGTAAAACAGTGTAAACTATCAGAAGCAGCCCTCTGTCACCTGGCACTTGATGCGTATGTGCCAAATACAAAGTATGTTCAGAAAATAGTTGGAAACAGGGATGGCACTCCCAATCACAATTCCTTAATAATCATTTAAGGAGGCAACGGGTAAACAATGTGTTTTTTAGCAAAGGGTTTTAAATTATAGAGTGCCTCCTTAAATTATCCCTTTAACACCAGAAATAATACTGTTGCCTTTAAAAGTGACATTATTTACAACTGACGACATGTTATCTCATCGTAATTTTTGCAAATCAGTTTAATAAACATTCGGCTTTACAACTCCAGACAGTCGGGTAATCCGTTTCTGGGTAAGTCTTATCGAGTTTGTGGTAATCTGTATAACGTACCCAACCCGTTGTGGGAGCATGGGTGCTACTTTCCTGAGGACACTCTGAGCCCTCTCTTATATCCAGAATCCCATACCCCTTGATTCTATTTGTGTTTGTTTATACTCCTGAATAATTTCCCTATATTATTTATGTCAAACATAGGCAATTACTATCTCAGCTTTTACTTCCTTTTCCTCTTTTCCATTAAGTGTTCCCTTACTCATCTCTGCAAAATACATTTAATTGACCTTCTAAGAACATGGTGTTGTTAGCACATATAATTGTTTAATTTGTGATTAAAGTCTCCAGATACTGACATGTTTACACTTTTAATCCCCTCTGGAATGGTCTTCAGTCTGTCGAAGTCGTATAATTGGATGAAAGAAAGTATATTGATTAATATTGTTTTACCGTGCGATTGCGATCAGTACGCCACGTGCTACGTGTCATGGCGCGGTCGCACAATAAAATGCGCACACATACATTCGCACTTTCACATACATTTATTTATATATTTCATATAATGGTTCCATTCCACAGTCGTTTATGAGCAGATGGTATTTGGTTTATAGTTATATATATTATAAGGTTATATGTACACTTTAGTGATATTTAAGGTTCAGGTTACAGGAAACATATCATGTTTGGTATCAGTCTAATCCCCAATTTATCCGCACACATCCGGTGCAATCGCCAAAAAGAACGCACATTGCATATGGTAGTTATAGATTGTAGGGAATAAATGATTAGAATGATATTGTCTGTGTACAGGCCCGGCGCTACAATTAGGCAGCGTTAGGCAGCTGCCTAGGGTGCCGGGCTCTAGAGGGTGCCACTGGTGTCCGGCTCTGTTCTGTTATCCTGTTCAGGGGGCAGTGCAGCTGAACTGAAGCTGCTACAGCCCCTGCACAGCTTCAGATCCATGGTGGGTGGGGCGAGTGATCGCGCCCCGTCCGCACTCTGCCGATGGGAGGCTGAGAAAGTCTCATCTCTCAGTTCCATTCACCCCCCTCCCCCTCACTGCCTGTCAGCGTGACTTCATCACGTCCCGACAGGGACAGTGAGAAATGCAGCATAGAGGAGCAGCTGTGAAGAAGAGATGACAGGTAAGTAAAGAATGCTAGGGGGGAGGGGCAGTGTGAAGGAGAGGGGACAGTATTAAGCAGGTAGAGGCAGTGTGAAGGAGAGGGGACAGTTTGATTCAAGGGGAGGCAGTGTGAAACAGGAAGGGGAACAGTGATGGAGGGGGGTGTGTGAGGCAGGAGGGGGAGTGTAATGGATGGGGACACTGATGAAGGGGGGGGGGCAGTGTGCTAGATTGGGCACATTATGAAGCAAGGGGGGACAGTGTGCTGGATAGGGGACATTTTGATGCAAGGGTGGTCAGTGTGCTCCAGGGGGGGAGGACATGGTGCTGCAGGGGGGAGGACATGTCAAACAGGGGGGGAGGCAGTGTGCTGCGGGGATGAGGACATTGTGCTGCAGGGGAGAGGACATGGTGCTGCAGGGGGGGGACATGGCCAAGCGGGGGGGCAGTATGCTGCAGGAGGGGGCATGGACAAGCAGGGGGGGCAGATTGCTGCAGGAGGGGACATGGTCAAGCGGGGGGGGGGAGCAGTGTGCTGCAGGATGGGACATGGTCAAGCAGGGTGGGTAGTGTGCTGCAGGAGGGGACATGGTCAAGCAGGGGGGGCAGATTGCTGCAGGAGGGGACATGGTCAAGCGGGGGGGGCAGTGTGCTGCAGGAGGGGACATGGTCAAGCGGGGGGGGGGGCAGTGTGCTGCAGGGGGGGACATGGTCAAGCGGGGGGGGGGCAGTGTGCTGCAGGAGGGGACATGGTCAAGCAGGGGGGGCAGATTGCTGCAGGAGGGGACATGGTCAAGCGGGGGGGGCAGTGTGCTGCAGGAGGGGACATGGTCAAGCGGGGGGGGGCAGTGTGCTGCAGGAGGGGACATGGTCAAGCAGGGGGGCAGTGTGCTGCAGTGGGGTACATGGTCAAGCAGGGTGGGTAGTGTGCTGCAGGGGGGGACATGGTCAAGCAGGAGGGGCAGTGTGCTGCAGGGGGGACATGGTCAAGCAGGGGGGCAATGTGCTGCAGGGGGGACATGGTCAAGCATGGGGGCAGTGTGCTGCAGGGGGATACATGGTCAAGCAGAGGGCATGGTGTGCTGCGGGGGGACATTGTCAAGGGAGGGTGGGGCATGGTCAAGCAGGGGGGGGGGCAGTGTGCTGCAGGGGGAGCAGTGTGATAGGTAATTCTCAAAAGTTTTTGATCCCACATCTAACACTTGGATACTTCCCCTCTAGAAATCCTGTGCCCCTGGACAGCAGTGGAGTCTGGACAGCGTTCTACATAAAACATCACTGCATCCAGACCGCTGGAGGAGGTAAGGCTCATCTTTTTTTTTATAACAAAAGTGAAGTGTGTGAGGGTCTGGGAAGTGGGTATTTGGTGTGTCGTGGCAGGAGGGGGGAGGGGGGGTTAGTTTGAAATTTTGCCTAGGGTGCCGAGAAACCTTGCACCGGCCCTGTCTGTGTAGTGTGTAAATAGACTAGTTTAAACTGGATTCTGGGCAGGAAAATCGGAGTACATCCCCTGGAGACCTGACCCCACCTTTGGATATTTTCGTTTGAACTGGCCTATGACCTGCATTACACTGGACCCTCCTGAAGCCTGGACCTATAGAAGCAAGCCACATCATCTGTATTGTTTTCTCTGTATCACTGAGTGTATATATACAGCTCCCTGGGACCAGCTAAGATAGTCATCTCTGACCACAGTCTTCTGGACTGAAGGACTGTAGCTGGTACCAGTGGAGCGCTGCGGGGCGCGGCGTATGTATGTATTGATGTATTTGGTATTGGCTGTATTGTACTTGTTTATGGAACTGCTAAACCTTTTCTTGCTTTTTGCTAAATAAATTGCTTGTGCTTTGGAACCACAAGAAATCGCTTAGACAATGCTTATTGTAAAATGATAAAATTACTTTAATAAGTCCCACCACCCTTCTGAGCCATATATATATAGCGTATGCAGTTCTGAATAGCACTGTCAGAATAAAGAATGACAAGGGACTTCACTCCAGTATCCATTGTGGTTCCTCTTCTTCTGTATAAAACAGCCAGAACGTAAAAAGTTACTAATCATCACATAGTCCAAATATGGCCACTTGGCAGGTTATCTCCTCATCAGCTTAGTAGTGGATTGGGTGTGGTACGCAGGCTGTTAATACCAGAGAAAAAGCCTCTGACCCACTCATGTCATCATCTATAGCTACCTGTATCCACTTTACTTCAATAAATTAATCTCTAAAATCAACCTGTAATTGGCGCATTCTATATATGATTCTTCCTATCCACATATACCTATGCTCTTAATTTGCCAATGAAATATTATTTTAATTAATGCAAATCTCTATAATATTTAATTTAGACTTATACAAATCGACATTATAATTCTTAAAGCAATATTCATTTTTTATAAAATTCAATACATATACATTTTTGTAAAATTGACCTTTGGCATTTTCATGACATCAATTTATAGTCTCTGAAATGGGTCTGTTGTGGGAGGAATGTGTGATGGCTCTTACTTGGGTTCATTCTCATGCAGGTGAGGCATGAATATGCTTTCTTCTTTGCATGGGATGAGAATCCATATCATACCAGTAATTCCCAATCATTGTGCACATATCTTATTTTCCCACATAGGTTAATCCATGTGCTGCTTCAGCCAGTGCTGGCAGGATTGATGCGGGAGCCACCATTCTACCTTCTCCGTTCCACATACCATTGGTAAATTGCACTCATCCCTTCGACCTCCAACTGGCCTCCTTCTGTGAGGTACAAAACTTTTGCATGTCTGTTAATTTCTGTTCATTAATTTCTTGAAATACATTCACTTGTACACTCATTGGAGCTTGATCATGATTCATAATTGCAACTTGTTTAGGCAACTGGATTGCATCAATCAATTCCCTGACTTGTTGTACATGTGATATAGGAGACAGTAAGGTACCCTCTAGGCTTCAATATTGCACTAGAATCATGAACTACCCCAAATACATATTGTTAATCCGTGTAAATATTCACATATTTGTCTTTTGCTATAGTACAAGCCCTTTTCAATGCTACACATTCAGATACTTGTGCTGAATGAGGTGGTCCTAAAGTAGCAGCGTCCACAATTTCAGTGTCTGATACCATTGCATATCCTGTACATAATAATACTGTGAGTCATTTTGTCTGTGGCAATTGCCTTCAGTATAAAGAACTAAGTCAGAAGATAGCAGCGAAATGTCTGAGATGTCTGCTCTTACTTTGTTGCAAACATTTTTTACAATCATGGCCGTATACTATCAGCCATTGTATTAATCCTGATACACCTACACCCTCTGAGAATGAGAATTTCATAAGGCAGAAAGAAGCAGGATTCAATGTGGAACAAGAACTATGTTCATATTTGGGGGTGCTATCAGTGCTAGTTACCACCTGGTAAATCTGGCACTGGAAACATCTGTCTGAGCAGAGTTCAGCAGAGAAGCCACTGCATGTGGTACGTACAGAGTGAGTGGGTTTTGTAGCTCAATGTCTTGTAACTTGTCTTCCAATACTGAAGCAGCCGCAACAGCATGAATATAAGTAGGTAAACCAGTAGTAACAGTGTCATGCACACAGTTGTAGTAGCCAATGTGTTTTTGTGATTCACCATGTGTTTCTATAAGAACACCTGCTGCTGAGTCTGACTCATTACAGAACAGGTGAAATGAAAGTTCAGACTCTTCAATATGAGTGAACGTTTCTGGAGAATATTAATTGTTACAAAGGTTGTGCAACCTGTGAAAATATTTGTAGCCATTATCTAAACTGTCCACACATTCCAAGAAAAGTTCTGACCTGTTTTCCTCTGTCAGGTGTTAGGTGTTGCTAAATACAGCTTCGGACTGGCCTGCCGGGAAGCCGGGCTATCCACCGGTAGGCCCTGATGCTGGTAAGCCATGCCCCCACCTGGTCCGCTGTTCCGAATGCCAGGTTCCAGGCTCTCTGCACATGCGCCGTGATGTCATCGGTAGACGACTCATGTGGGAGGAAGAACCACCCATGTAGGAGGTGCTGGAGACGTCCTGCCACCCAGAGGAGCAACACGAAGAATGCAGGAGCATTGCTGAGGTTAGTACATCGTGCAGCGCCGCAGCAGCCTGTCATTCTGCATTGTATAATTTTATTTTGGGAGGCTTTTTTAATTGCTCTTTTTTATAATACAAACAATTTTTGCTACTACTATTTGTACTTTTTTTTATGTATTCATTTTACAACCTGTTGAGCAACAGTTTTTCACATATTCTAATGTCTCAGCAGTCTTCATTGCAGAAAATTACTGTTAAGTGAGCCTGTTTTAGAAAGTCTCACATTTTGTGACCAGTGGAAAAAATCAAATATTATGCCAATAAGCCTCGTTTTATAAGAGAATACAAATGCAGTGATATGGATAAATAAGAACATTGGATAGGGGAGAGAAAGAAATGTGGCATGAGAGATGAGGAAAAAAGGGCATGTGAGATGAGGCACAGTGTGAAGGGGGGGCCAAAGTAGCATGTCAGAGTGTGAAGGGGGGCCAAAGTAGCATGTCAGAGTGCGATGAAGGGGGGCCAAAGCAGCATGGCACAGGATGATGAAGGGGGGCCAGGAGAAGTCCCCGATGGTCCCTTCATGTCCCAGTCCGACACTGCCCAAATATGCTACTTTAGTTTGACATGGCTGTAACTTATCATGTGCTACTTTGTGTCCTGTGGATGCAGGATGCTCCAGGAGTAGGAATGTATCTGTAAGAGATACTTGGAAAGAATCAGAAAAAAGTAAAAGGTCATCCACATACAGGATCAATAGCGATTCATGTGGGTGCATTAACATCTAGTAAATGGGGGTATGGGCGGTCTATGGAAAGCAATATGGACACTCTCTGTTTTGCATCTGTTGCTTCTGTAATTGTAATGATTCTAACTGTACATGTAGTAATTTAGCTGTTTGTATTTATTTCTATTTATGGTAGCATCATGTTGCATTGCATTGTCTATTAACTCTGCTATTGTGTGAGTCCTCCAACTAAACATTTGTGTCTGTATTCTACTTTTTATGGGCTTCAGAAAACCTTCTTTTATAATGTTGCATACAAGTGGTTTATGTGCATCTGTTATGTCTATACCCTCAATGCCTGTATATTGTTTCATCTCAGCAATCATTTGCTGACAATAATCACAAACAGGTTACTGAGATCCTTGTTCAATTGTGAAATGTTTCTGACAGTCAATCTTAGGAGGAAAAAGTTTGGTTATTTCAGTACAAATGTTTTGTATATTAGCAAGGGTTCTATTTTAGGATCTATGTTAATATCTATTGCCTGAAAAGTCTCATTTACTTTTATAGAGTCAGTTGGCTGCCCTCAGGAAGGATCTTTAGTCCTTATGCGCATGTCCTGTATTGTTTCTTTTATAATAATTTTTTTTTAGGTAGATAATTCACTAAATTGTAACAAATCAAGATTATGCAAACATATATTACATACATAAATTAAGAAACAAGAAGAACATAAGACATCCAATCATGGTTAGCCAACAAATATCAGAGCCTTCAAGGGAAGGCAGCTGACACTCCCAGAGAGTCGAGGTACACCTCTTATGACACAGACAGAGACACAGCACTCCACTCTTAAGTGTGAGATGAGTATCAGGGTGGAGATAATGTAGTCAGAGGGTTATTAGCACACATCTGTATATCAAACCAATCTGTGTGATGGAAGCTTTTCCAGACTTGTGTCCGAAGCTCTCGGGAGGATGTCTATCAAGCTCTCCCAAGTGTCAAAAAGTACTTCACTGTGGAATTCTTTTGTAAGTTTCAATCCAATCCATGATGAATGTGTGATAAATATTTTCTCTAAAGAGTGAGAACATAGGACGCTTAATTGGAGGACAATCCCAAAAGCAGCGGGTCAAATCCACTTTGGGAGAGCCACACTTCAGGCATGGGGAGTATCAGAAAGGCCAATTGGAAATGACGGGAGGGAAACAGGTAGACCCAATAGTAAAGAACATTTTCATATAGGTCATAGCCAGTAGTGTACATATTGATTTGGCCAGAGCTTTCAATAGGTCATCAGGGGGTAAATGTATCAAGCTGCGATTTTGCATTTTCAACGATTTTCTTGGGGAAGTTTAAACTCGCCGACGTATGAAATTGCGATTTGATGTAAAAGAACCAGAATTGTGTTGCTTTAAAAATCACCATTCTCAAAATCACTACAAATCGCGACCCCGACTTTTTCCCATTCTAGCTATACAAGTAGCCAATGTATGAAGCTCAAATTTTGCAAACTCGACAAAGTTTGTTTTAAAAATTGACAGATACAACACGCTGCTTTCTAGAGGCGAGATGTGCAAACACATCATTGTTACAATGCCTGCCTATACAGCCGTAGGACCCGGCGGCTGTCTAATATTAAAATATGATGAATGTATTCTTTGAAAAGAAAATTGCGTGGCGTCCCCCGTCCATGCACTATTAACCCTAGCACTGCCAGCCTACTGCTGGTTGCAAAGAAATCGGGATGACATTTTCCTGGGGTCCCCCTGATCTCCACGAAACCAGTAATAGGCAAACCAGCCGTGGTGGGTGGCACTATTGCAGAAGGACACGTGGCAGGAGTCAGATTGGTAAATCAGTCCTGCCACTGAAAAAGTCCCATTTTAGGCTTGTCATAGTCAAATTGGTGGCGTAGCAAAATGTTGTGAAATAGCCTTGTGTGTCGAGATTGGTTTGGACAATATAATATCTATTGGATTATCCCAGTCGATTGGTGAGAATTTACGCATCACAGCACAATGCTGGCATTGAAAAAATGCTAAATGGTAAGGGCGTAGAAAGGGATAAACTACGGTAGGCTGAGCATGGGCCATGGGTTTCCGAGTTACTTTATCTACCGATGGTCGAATAATGGCGATGCCCATATTTGTCCATTCAGTGAAGGGATAGGAAGCCATACCGTCCTGGAAGTCTGGGTTATGTGGGAGAGGGAGGTGCAGGGATGCATGGGAATTTAGATTATAGAAATATCACACTTGATGCCAAAGCTTTCGGGTAGTCAACAGTAATGGGTTGTGTAAAGTATAATCAGGCAATTCCTGGTCATGGAGATGAATAAAGGCCATTAAACTGAGATCAGGGGGAAACCCTGGTCCAAAACCATACAAGTATAAGTGGTTGTGTTATGCAGCCAATCTCTGAGGTGACTTAATTGGGCAGCTTGGTTATAGCAGACAACGTTTGGTAAAGGCTACCTTTGTCTCTCAGTTGTTTTAATTTCACCAGGCCAATTCTCGGTTTCTTTGAGTTCCAAATAAAGCAGCGAAAGGCCACATTCAGTTTAACAGAATCTGTCTTTGTCAATAACAGGGGCAATACCTGAAGGGGTTTAGGAGTCTGGGAAAGGTGACCATTTGAATTAAGGTAATTCCACCTCCATATGAGAGACTCAGACACTCCCAACCCCTCATTTCCCACTCAGCTGCAGCTTTTGTTTTAGAAATATTGAGAGTAAATAGGAAATGAATATCTTTCAGGAGCTGGGTGCTCAAGTATGGTATGGCCAACCTCGTCCATAGTATAGGAACATTGTGTGCCATTAGATAGATACATTGCTGTGGACTTATCAAAATAAACTGTAAATCCTGAAACAGAGCCAAACTCAAATATGCGATCCATAAGGGGTTTGAGTGATGCTTCCGAATTGGAGATATAGATAATAACATCATCAGCAAAAGCCGTCAGCTTCAATTCAATTTTGCCAACCTTGATCCCCTCAAGAAGACTCCAACTTTGCAGAACCCTGAGAATTGGGTCCAAAACTAAATTAAAAAGCAGTGCAGAATGTGGGCACCCCTGGCGTGTAATGTAGTAGGGGAAGTATAGAAGAAAGCAATCAGAGCCCTAAAATCAGTGTCAAAATGCCTATGTGAGAGAACCTCATGGAGGAACGGTCAAGCCATAGAGTCAAACACCTTCTGAGTGTCTAAGCTGAAAAGTATGTTGGCATTAGACCTAGCCGTGGATGCCAAAACCGCTAAGATCACAGATCGTATACCCTTAACTGAATGTCAGCCATTAACAAACCGATGGGGGGTGAGCAAGTGTGGAAGGATAGTCTGTAGTCTGAAGACGATCTGCCATAATCTTGGCCATTAACTTGTAATCTAGATTCAAAAGAGTAATTGGACGGTACAACCCTTCTAGATGTGGGTCCTTCCCTGGTTTGGGGATAAGAACTGTATGAGCCATGTTAATGGAGGGGTAGGGCGGGCGATATCTATGGAGTTTACAGTATAATTACGACAGAATAGGGACCACTTCTCCCCTAAAAGTCTTATAATATTCTGTGGTGAATCCATCTAGGCCTGGTGCTTTATGAAGCTTCAAATTTTTAATTGTGAGATCCACCTCCTGAGATGTAATATCACTCTCAAAGAAATACCTCTGATCCGGAGTCAGTGAGGGAAGTTTGGCTTCAGCTAATAATTTAGATATAAATTGATGATTCGGAGGATCTCCTCTATAGAGTTCAGAGAAATATTTCTGAAAATCTTCAATTATCTTTTCTGAAGTAGTGAGGAGCTCCAAAGAGGACGATGACTTGAGGACTACTATATGGCCTCTGTGTTTTTGGCTTACCTAAGAACTTACCAGTCTTGTTACCCCACCTAAAGAATTTGTTTTTTGTGAAGTCAATTTGCTGCTTGGCGCAGATTTCCAAGGTCAGGAAATTTTCCAGCAGTTGTCACGTCTCTCTGTGGGTGGCAACAGCTGTTTCCGACGGAGTCAGGGCATAGCGGGCGTAAGTTTCCGCTGACATTTTGAGAAGGGCTTTATAAGTTTCTCTCATATTTTTGTGATGGTTGGAAATATATACGCTATGATATGACCGCTCATAACTGCTTTTGAAGTTTCCCAAAACAGTATGGTGTCATCCCAGTGGTTAATGTTATGTCATGTCAGTTAAAAAATTAACAACAGGCAGGTAGATCAATTCTACAGTGTAGAAAAGTTAGTCGAGAAAAGAATGTACACACACTATAAGAATGATCATTATATGGTGGGTGCACTGGCGCTGCTTGCTGCTTCATTTACTTGTTTTCATACTGACACCTTCCATACTCCATTGTTCTTAAATATCTCATTTGACTTTTTGAGAATCTGTTGTTCAGCTTCACTCAATATCCATATCAAGCGAACCAGTGGATAGGAATTTTCTCAACACAATCATTCATCATCTTACACCAAAGATGCACATACCCAACATATTTTGAATAATACCTATTTTATATTATGGTACCCATTAGGGCATGTCAGATTTCTCACCCTCTTTGTATAGTGCTGTTACATTGTTTATTTTGCTACATATCTTTTTATAAACACCTTGGTACCAAGCCTTAATCAACAGAAGCTCAAATATATAAAATAAACTTTCTACTTACAATGAAATGTCACCCAGAGACAGGTCAGGAAGTCATTTCTGACACAGGCAAGTAGTACTTCATCCCAAATTACGACTCCTTACCTACATCTGAGGGTCTATGACACTTTCAGCATGACACTCAAACATGCATGACACTCAATCATCAGAAGCTCATATATACAAAAGAAACTTGTTACTTACATTGAAGCATCACCTAGAGACAGGTCAGGAACTCATTTTTGACAGAGGCAAGTTAGTACTTCATCTCGTATTAGGGCTCCTTACCTACATCTGAGGATATATGACGCTTTCAGCATGACACTCAAAGTCTGTCATGAGCATCAGCACTTGGCTACAGTGAAAATAAATGATGGTCCCTGGGCGCATAAACAATAGTGGCATGTAAAATAAACATTTATTGAAATAATCGAGTTGCAACTCTGTATAGACCGCTGAATATTATTCCCAAATACAGCAGTGGTGTATATTACTTGTTGTGAAATGGCATAGACAGCAAGCATACACAGCAAGCATACACAGCAAGCATAGACAGCAAGCTTAAATCACAATATATATATATCGATCTGATAGTAAATCAGGCTAGTTGTAAATGAACCAAGTGCTGGGGTTGTTAGCCCACAAATCCGTAACGCAACGTATAATAAACACAGGCAATGTCCAGACCATAAATACCATCAGTCCATTCCTTCTCTGTGAGGATATAAAGCAAATGGGAAATTGTTGTCAAGTGGAATTCCACAAATAAGCAATGTGGCAGTCCTGAAACGAATCCTAGTTCAAGAAGTGGCAGATATGTCCATCGGGTGAGGCCAGATGCAGAGACTGGTTAAAAGACTTACCCTTAGTGAAGCGGAATACAGTTCACATAGTAGTGGTTAATCCATAACCTGAAAACCTCCCATATGTTTCAGGCCCGTTTCCGTGGGGATGCTCACGCATCCTGCTGCCTGGCGGAAGTGTCAGTCTTCCAATCGATGAAGGTGCGCATGCGTCTGTAGTGATGCCGCTCGTAGCGGTGGTGATGAATGAAATAGTCCACAGTAGATCTGTGGTAAACGTGACTTGTATGTAGATAAGCGGGTCCAAACCAACGCGTTTCACCTTGGGGCTTCTTCAGGGATTGTGAAAGAAGGACCAGTATTTTGGCTTTAAATAAGCGCCCTTCCTTCGGGTAGGCTGCTGATAGGTCATTATTCTCCCATACTGCCATACATTCTCAACTTTGACAGACAGATGTCCAGTCCAATAGGGGGTGTCATAATGAGTGGATTCGCTCCTATGATAAAACAGCTGTTTATAAACTGTGGAGCGATCATCAGCAATTATGTGTTAGTTTCTGCCTTGATGTAAGGGCTAAGATTCCGCTTGTTAGGAATAAAACAAAAACCAATACGCCCATAATTGTGTTTTTCTTGCAAGGATGGGGTGGTGGTAATAATGTCCCCAGAAAAGATATGAGCCACAAACAGTTTGACATCTTTAAAGGAAGTTCAGTGTCCTTGAGAAGTAGTGAAATGTTTGCAAAACATCCCCAAAAACTGCAAATAAGCAGTAGTTCGGATGGCTAGGCTGTATTATAACATGTGGTAATTAAGTTACAGTAAATATCTATTGCCATCATAATGCATTAAAAATGCAGTAAATGATAGGCATATAGGAATGAATATCGCCCTTACAGTCTAGGCTGGTAAATGATGGGGATAATAAGGCTTGGCATGTTATATAGCAATGTGGGTTATATTCGTAATGAGTTGCATTTGTAGTATTAGCAATTAGCAATACGGATGTATTATGGCATACAGGAATCCCCACATGTATCGCAGGTTTAGGGGTGTAGTGGTGACGGTAAAGATATGAGGGTGTTAGCATCATCCATATACAATTGAAGCATTGGTTGACAGGTAAATGTGTATATGCAAAAAGTTAATTGCACAAAGGATGACTCAGAGAAAGTGACCTAATTCAATATCAATATTGAGTCCTTCTGGTGCCAGAGTTTTCATTTGGTATATATGTTTTGATTCTTCTCTTGAAATGGATTTGATAAAATCCCCCCTCTCCAAGGTTTGATAACTTTTTTAATACCCATAAATTGCAACTGTGAGCCAGGTTTCACTTGTATTGGGTTTATTTGGCGGAATGGATATATATATATATATCGATCTGATAGTAAATCAGGCTAGTTGTAAATGAACCAAGTGTCCAGGCAATGTCCAGACCATAAATACCATCAGTCCATTCCTCCTGTGTGAGGAATGGACTGATTCACTAAGGGTAAGTCCTTTAACCAGTCTCCGCATCTGGCCTCACCCGATGGACATATCTGCCACTTCTTGAACTAGGATTCATTTCAGGACTGCCACATTGCTTATTTGTAGAATTCCACTTCACAACAATTTCCTATTTGCTTTATATCCTCACACAGGAGGAATGGACTGATGGTATTTATGGTCTGGACATTGCCTGTGTTTATTATACGTTGCGTTACGGATTTGTGGGCTAACAACCCCAGCACTTGGTTCATTTACAACTAGCCTGATTTATTATCAGATCGATATATATATATTGTGATTTAAGCTTGCTGTCTATGCTTGCTGTGTATGCTTGCTGTCTATGCTTGCTGTTTATACTTGCTGTTTATGCCATTTCACAACAAGTAATATACACCACTGCTGTATTTGTGAATAATATACAGCGGTCTATACAGAGTTGCAACTCGATTATTTCAATAAATGTTTATTTTACATGCCACTATTGTTTATGCGCCCAGGGACCATCATTTATTTTCATTGTAATGAAGGGTTGAGCTACCTATAACCTTTCCCCTCCCCCCCCCCTGTTTCCCCTTCCCTCTCCTGTTCTCCGGTCCCAAGAGGCTGCAGATCAACCATACCACAATATAGGGAGCGCTGAACAAAACCTTCCTCTCTATCTATCTTTAGCTCTCCAGTTCCAGCTGCAACCCTTTATCCACATTACCCAAATATGATACATACCTGGCATAAAGAAAGATTAGCTAGGGTAGATTGTCTATTTTCTAGGCATAAAGAAGAGGAGGTCATAGATACTCACAACAATGAAAGCACTTTTTGTGAGAACTTTCTTAGGTACGAACACCTCCTTACACAAGAAGTCAAACAATGGTGGGAAGTTACCACCCTATCTAAATATATAGAACACAAAATTGTTCCAAGAGGTCTGTCACTCACCGGACCGTGAGTGCCTCTTCCCGGACATTTAGGAACCGTGGCCGTCCACCATCCTGAGGGTCTGCGCATGCGCAGCCCTTTTCTATACTTCAGTGTATACCCCTTTAACTTAATTGGCAGATCAGGCAACCTCCCTATATTAAGCACCTGTGGTCACTACCACGTTGCCTGATCTTGGAGTCTCATTCCTCATGAGTCTCTGAAGGTGTTCCTGTATTACTTGTGTATTCAGTGCTGCTGATTCCTGTGGTTTCCAAACCACTTCTACTACTGTGGTTCCATACCACTTCTACCATCAACTTTATCATCATGACTGTTTGCTGATTCCTACCCGCTGCCTCCGTGCACTACAGTCTTCTACACCACTTCAACGTTATTTTATATCAATGTGACTGTTTGCTCATTGCTATCCGCTGCCTCCGTGCACTCCAGCTTTTACCTCACTCACCTGCTTCTCATCAAGTCTGTTTGCTGATTCCTATCCGCTGCCTCTGTGCACTACAGTCTCCTGCTTGCAACTCGCCTGTGTTCAACATCGTGACTGCCAGCTGACTACTATCCGCTGCCTCTGTGCACTACAGTCTCCTGCTTGCAACTCGCCTGTGTTCAACATCGTGACTGCCAGCTGACTACTATCCGCTGCCTCTGTGCACTACAGTCTCCTGCTTGCAACTCGCCTGTGTTCAACATCGTGACTGCCAGCTGATTACTATCCGCTGCCTCCGTGCACTACACTCTCATCTCATCTCTGCTGTGGCTTCCTCGAGACTGCCGCTTTCCATTACCATCTGCTACCCTTCGTGATCTACAGCTCCTGCCCTGCGCTGCACTCCTGTTTCCCATCGCTGTTGGTTCCTGTGGTTGCTACTGGTTACCTCCGTGTGCCGCTGAGTCCTGCCGCTGTGGTCAGCGCTATCGTCCATCTCCTGCTGATCCACTCTCCACGCCTTCACGTGTTCCACTGGCCTCTACCCTCCTGTCAGCATTGGATTTGTATCTCTTCTACTACCCTCTGCTGGATCATCTCCATTCTCCTGGGTTTCCTATGAGTCCAGTTCCGCGTGTTGCTGACTCCTGTGGATTCGTGTCCCTGTCGGTCTACTCACCTGTGCGCTGCACCTGCTAGACCGCTGCTTCTCCTATCCAGGGACTTCCTATCCAGTCGGCCTCCAGCCGCTCAGGTACCGCTGCAATCCCATCTGACTGCTACTGCTGAACCACGGTATGCATACTTCTCATTGACTGTGCTGTGTATTGCATATCTTGCTGGACTGTGTTTGGTTCTCTCTGGAGTCTGCTATCCGCTGAGTCTATTGCCATCATTGACTGTGTTATCATTGTGCTGGACTACTTCAAGAGACTTTCTAGATTGCAGACTTGATCAGTCATTTATATATATATATACCTATATTGTGCATATTACTGTGGATCGTGTATAAGGTGCCTGTGTATATCCTGTGTTGCAGTCTTCCCCCGTGCACCTCCTCACATATATATGCAGTGGTACAACTTGCTGATGTCAGACCACTGATCCCTGTTTCCGGTATCACCTGTTCCATTATCCTCTCACTATAGCAGTGGTACAACTTGCTATCGCAGACCACTGACTACCTTCACGTGTCCTTGTCCATACAGTTCCTTGTGTATCATTACCTCAGTATTACCAGTGTTGCTAGTCATAGACTTTCCTGAGCATCTCATCGGTCATCATTTCATGTTCCGTGATCACCCAGCTACCAGAGTACCCTATTACCATCTACATTGCTCTGGTAAGCCTACCATCTGGTGATCCCTGGGTAAAGACTCCTAGTGCCCGTGACAGTAAGATCAGGCCATGACAGACCCAGATGTGGAACCTACCGCCAAAGAGATGCTGCAACATCTGGTTAGCCGTGTGGAGCAACAGGATGCCCGCCAACAGCTGTTACTTCAGTGTTATCAGTCATTAACCTCCCAAGGAACATCTGGACAGACTGTGACAGCTACTACTGAAGCTCCTGTGCTTTCCTCCGTTTCCCCATTGCCATCCCAGGTGTCTATAGCTTCCACGCTTCACCTGCCTACTCCGTCAAAGTACGATGGAGACCCCAAAACTTGTAGGGGTTTCCTTAACCAATGTTCAGTCCATTTTGAGCTCCAACCTCAAAATTTTTCTACCCATCGTTCCAGAGTGGCCTATCTTATCTCTTTGTTTTCAGGACAAGCCCTGGCTTGGGCCTCCCCTCTGTGGGAGAGGAACGATCCGATATTACAAGATAGTGCCAAATTCATTTCTACATTCCGAAGTGTGTTCGATGAACCGGGTCGTGTGACCTCCGCTGCTTCCAGCATCCTCCGTCTGCGACAAGGATCTCATACTGTAGGCCAGTACGTCATTCAATTTAGGATCTTAGCCTCTGAACTTCAGTGGAACACTGAAGCCCTAGTTGCCGCCTTCTGGCAGGGGCTTTCCGATAAAATTAAAGATGCA
This sequence comes from Mixophyes fleayi, assembly GCF_038048845.1. Classification (NCBI taxonomy): domain Eukaryota; kingdom Metazoa; phylum Chordata; class Amphibia; order Anura; family Limnodynastidae; genus Mixophyes; species Mixophyes fleayi. The sequence goes on from NC_134402.1 coordinate 241,054,224, forward strand.
CTGACTACCCAAGAGCTTCCTTCGTCACTTGAAGATTTGATCTCTCTATGCCATCGTGTTGATATGAGATTTCGTGAAAGAGAGGCTGAGAAAACGACTTCTGCTAAAGCACCTTTTCGCTCTAACCCTCAATTTCGTCCAGTGTCACCCGCTGTGATTCCCATGGAGATTGGACGTTCCAAGTTATCTTCTGAGGAGAGGAAACGAAGAGTTAAGAATAGACTCTGTATCTATTGTGCTGATTCCACTCATGTCCTCAGCTCCTGCCCTAAGAGATCGGGAAATGCCAGGCCCTAACTAGTTCTGGAGAGGTGAAGTTAGGGTCCCTGGAGTCCTCTCCATCGTCTATGAAATCTAAAGTCTGCGCTTTTGATGTGACTATTTCCTTTGCTACCAAGACCTTTGAGTCACAGGCATTGATTGACTCCGGAGCAGCAGGAAATTTTATTTCCAAATCGTTAGTTAATCAATGGTCTCTACCAATGATTACCTTAAAAACTCCCATTACTGTGACGGCTATCGATGGATCACGTCTCATCAACGGTCTCATCACCCAGAGTACGTCTCCAGTAACCCTTCAGATTGGTGCTCTGCATCATGAAGAGATATCGTTTTTAATTCTTCCTGTTACGACAAGTCCGATTGTCCTAGGCCTTCCATGGCTTCAGTGTCACTCTCCCCAGATTGACTGGCGCACCCCTCAAGTCACGTCTTGGGGGCCTGAATGTCACCATCATTGCCTTTCCCAAGTCATTCCTCTCAAGGTACAGCAAGCTTCCATTTCAGCTATTTCACCGGGACTCCCTCCTCAATATGCTTCATTTACCGATGTTTTTGATAAAGCTCAGTCTGAACGTCTTCCTCCTCATCGTTCTTGGGATTGTCCGATTGATCTTCTTCCTGGCAAGACTCCTCCCAGAGGCCGGGTCTATCCACTCTCGTTACCTGAAACTCAAGCTACATCTGAATATATACGGGAGAACCTCCAGCGTGGGTTCATTCAACCTTCCACCTCGCCCGCTGGAGCTGGGTTCTTCTTTGTCAAAAAGAAGGATGGATCATTACGCCCTTGTATAGATTTTCGTGGACTCAATGCCATTACTATCAAGAACCGGTATCCCATTCCGTTGATCACTGAGCTATTTGACCGCATCAAGGGAGCCCGTATTTTTACTAAGTTGGATCTTCGTGGTGCTTACAATTTAATCAGAATCCGTTCCGGTGACGAATGGAAGACGGCGTTTAACACCAGAGACGGGCATTACGAATATCTGGTAATGCCTTTCGGGCTATGTAATGCCCCCGCTGTTTTTCAGGGCTTCATTAATGAGATTTTTCGGGACTTATTATATGTATGTGTCGTCGTCTACCTGGACGACATATTGATTTTTTCACAGGACCTGCCTTCTCACCACCAACATGTGGCAGAAGTCCTCTCCAGGCTACGGAAAAATTCATTGTTCTGTAAATTAGAAAAATGTTCATTCGAATTACCCCAGATTCCATTCTTGGGGTATATTGTTTCCGGAGTTGGTCTGAAGATGGATCCTGACAAAGTAAATGCTGTACTACATTGGCCCCAGCCAACTACTCTTCGTGCCATCCAGCGTTTTTTAGGTTTTGCCAATTACTATAGACGCTTCATTCAAGATTTTTCTTCCATTGCATCTCCTATTGTGGCCCTGACTCGTAAAGGGGCTAATCCTAAGCAATGGTCTACTGAGGCTATTCAAGCCTTTCAAACATTAAAAGAGTCCTTCTCTTCGGCTCCAATCCTTCGTCAGCCTGATGTGACACTCCCTTTTTTCCTAGAAGTAGATGCCTCTAATGTGGGCTTAGGAGCTATTCTCTCCCAACGCTCGGAACAGCAAAAATTCCACCCTTGTGCCTTCTATTCTCGGGGTCTCCTACCCGCAGAGAAGAATTATACCATCGGAGACAAGGAATTACTGGCTATCAAAGCCGCATTAGAGGAATGGAGATACTTGTTGGAGGGAGCTCGCCATCCGGTGACGATCTTCACGGATCATAAGAACTTGTCATATCTTCAGTCTGCCCAATGCTTGAACCCTCGTCAAGCAAGATGGTCTCTTTTCTTTTCCCGTTTTGAATTAATAATTACCTTCAAACCAGCTGCCAAGAACAAAAAAGCTGATGCCTTATCTAGAGCCTTTGCTACGTCCTCTGATATAGAAGAGGTTTCCAACCATACCATTCTAGACCCCAAATGTATCTCACTGGCTGCTTCATCCACCAAAACGCTACCATTTGGGAAGACCCTCGTGCCTTCTACTCTAAGGAGGAAAATCCTTTCGTGGTTCCATGCCTCTCGTTTTTCTGGACACGCCGGTGAACACAAGACTTTTGAGATCCTCTCTCGAAGTTACTGGTGGCCTTCAATGAGGAGAGACGTCAAAGAGTTCATTGCTTCCTGTGAATTATGTTCGCAATTCAAATCCTCCCGCAGAACCCCAGCAGGGTTGCTGCGACCACTACCCATTCCGTCCAAACCATGGACCCATATTAGTATGGATTTCGTTACTGACTTACCACCTAGTAAGAACCATAACACTATTTGGGTGGTAGTGGACAGATTTTCGAAGATGGCTCATTTCATCCCTCTGTCTGGTTTGCCTTCCTCGTCTATCCTGGCTGAACATTTCATTAAAGAGATCTTCCGTATCCATGGATGTCCATCTGAGATTGTGTCTGATAGAGGAGTACAATTCGTGTCCAGATTCTGGCGAGCCCTTTGTAAAACCTTGGGCATACGATTAGCACTCTCATCTTCTTACCATCCACAATCCAATGGACAAACCGAACGTGTCAATCAAGATCTTGAGACTTTTATAAGGATATTTTCATCAGCCAATCAAGACAACTGGGTAGAGTTACTCCCTTGGGCTGAGTTCGCCCATAACAACATGTACCATGAGTCATCATCCAAAACTCCATTCTTTGTGGTCTACGGTCACCATCCGTCTTTTCCGGAATTTCCTGCCCTCCCGCCCACCCAAGTTCCTGCGGTGGAGACTGTTTGTCAGACCTTTAAAAATATCTGGTCTCAGGTTAGAACCTGTTTAAAGAAGACATCTGTCAAATATAAATCTTTCGCTGATAAGAAGAGGCGGGCTATTCCACCACTAAAAATTGGAGATCGTGTCTGGTTATCCACAAAAAATATTCGTTTGAAGGTTCCATCCATGAAATTCGCCCCTCGTTTTATTGGTCCATATAGGATCATTCAAGTTATCAATCCAGTATGTGTGAAACTCCTTCTTCCTAAGAGTCTTCGGATTTCTAATGCCTTCCATGTATCCTTGCTCAAACCTCTTATTATCAACCGTTTCTCAACTCCTCCCTCAGCTCCGCAGCCAGTTCAAGTCCATCAGGAGGAGGATTTTGAGATTACCGAGGTACTAGATGCAAAAATTTCGCGAGGAGTCCTCCACTTCCTCGTTCATTGGAAGGGCTTTGGTCCTGAGGAGCGCTCTTGGATCAAAGCTGAAGATCTTAATGCTCCTGCCCTTTTGAAGAAGTTTTACTCCAAAAATCCGGACAAGCCCGGTTCCAGGCGTTCTGTGCCCACCTTTAAAAGGGGGGGTACTGTCACTCACCGGACCGTGAGTGCCTCTTCCCGGACATTTAGGAACCGTGGCCGTCCACCATCCTGAGGGTCTGCGCATGCGCAGCCCTTTTCTATACTTCAGTGTATACCCCTTTAACTTAATTGGCAGATCAGGCAACCTCCCTATATTAAGCACCTGTGGTCACTACCACGTTGCCTGATCTTGGAGTCTCATTCCTCATGAGTCTCTGAAGGTGTTCCTGTATTACTTGTGTATTCAGTGCTGCTGATTCCTGTGGTTTCCAAACCACTTCTACTACTGTGGTTCCATACCACTTCTACCATCAACTTTATCATCATGACTGTTTGCTGATTCCTACCCGCTGCCTCCGTGCACTACAGTCTTCTACACCACTTCAACGTTATTTTATATCAATGTGACTGTTTGCTCATTGCTATCCGCTGCCTCCGTGCACTCCAGCTTTTACCTCACTCACCTGCTTCTCATCAAGTCTGTTTGCTGATTCCTATCCGCTGCCTCTGTGCACTACAGTCTCCTGCTTGCAACTCGCCTGTGTTCAACATCGTGACTGCCAGCTGACTACTATCCGCTGCCTCTGTGCACTACAGTCTCCTGCTTGCAACTCGCCTGTGTTCAACATCGTGACTGCCAGCTGACTACTATCCGCTGCCTCTGTGCACTACAGTCTCCTGCTTGCAACTCGCCTGTGTTCAACATCGTGACTGCCAGCTGATTACTATCCGCTGCCTCCGTGCACTACACTCTCATCTCATCTCTGCTGTGGCTTCCTCGAGACTGCCGCTTTCCATTACCATCTGCTACCCTTCGTGATCTACAGCTCCTGCCCTGCGCTGCACTCCTGTTTCCCATCGCTGTTGGTTCCTGTGGTTGCTACTGGTTACCTCCGTGTGCCGCTGAGTCCTGCCGCTGTGGTCAGCGCTATCGTCCATCTCCTGCTGATCCACTCTCCACGCCTTCACGTGTTCCACTGGCCTCTACCCTCCTGTCAGCATTGGATTTGTATCTCTTCTACTACCCTCTGCTGGATCATCTCCATTCTCCTGGGTTTCCTATGAGTCCAGTTCCGCGTGTTGCTGACTCCTGTGGATTCGTGTCCCTGTCGGTCTACTCACCTGTGCGCTGCACCTGCTAGACCGCTGCTTCTCCTATCCAGGGACTTCCTATCCAGTCGGCCTCCAGCCGCTCAGGTACCGCTGCAATCCCATCTGACTGCTACTGCTGAACCACGGTATGCATACTTCTCATTGACTGTGCTGTGTATTGCATATCTTGCTGGACTGTGTTTGGTTCTCTCTGGAGTCTGCTATCCGCTGAGTCTATTGCCATCATTGACTGTGTTATCATTGTGCTGGACTACTTCAAGAGACTTTCTAGATTGCAGACTTGATCAGTCATTTATATATATATATACCTATATTGTGCATATTACTGTGGATCGTGTATAAGGTGCCTGTGTATATCCTGTGTTGCAGTCTTCCCCCGTGCACCTCCTCACATATATATGCAGTGGTACAACTTGCTGATGTCAGACCACTGATCCCTGTTTCCGGTATCACCTGTTCCATTATCCTCTCACTATAGCAGTGGTACAACTTGCTATCGCAGACCACTGACTACCTTCACGTGTCCTTGTCCATACAGTTCCTTGTGTATCATTACCTCAGTATTACCAGTGTTGCTAGTCATAGACTTTCCTGAGCATCTCATCGGTCATCATTTCATGTTCCGTGATCACCCAGCTACCAGAGTACCCTATTACCATCTACATTGCTCTGGTAAGCCTACCATCTGGTGATCCCTGGGTAAAGACTCCTAGTGCCCGTGACAAGGTCTAAGAATCACAAAAAGACCCACATTCAATCATAATAATGATAAATTCATTAACACATGGAACGAAATCCTTGAGTCATGCTCAGTAGCACTAATGAAGCTCATCATTTCGGATAGGCAGACATCCCTTAAGCATATAGAAGAGGAGATAGCAACTATCCAAGACAGGTTCAAACCAATACAACATTTAGAAGACTACATTAACTTAGAGACGCTCACTGTCAACAAGATCAAAGGAATAGAAAAAGAACCCATTAAAAACAAAGAAAAGAAATTTATAAGGGACACTAAAGACTATGAAAATACACCTCCCTCCGACATACCAAAACTGAACACAACCCAAGGGTCTAGACATAAACACCAAGAGAGGCACATACCCTCATTCAACAAGCCTAATATTTACCGGCATTCCAATACCAAACCCAGACCTCCGAAATCACCACTAATTAAATATATTCCAAAATCAGCTACACAAAGGAGGACATACAAACCTCTTAATCCCAACAGTTTGGAATACCCCCAAAAGCCATCACTTTACACAACATCCCAACACAAGAAAGTATTGGATAGCTTTAGAAAAGGCAGAGAATTCTACCACAAAGAAGTCCAAAGCACGCAATCAATCCTCCTTGACAAACTAAACCAGCTTCCCTCCTCCACAACTACCCAAACAAACATAGAAGTTGAAACTAATATCAACCTTTTTTTAGAACTAGCACAAGCCCTCCCACAACAAAAAGCCCAGAACCCATTGGATCCAATTTCACCATGCATAGAAACCAGTCTCACTCAAAAAGGACCCATAAACTCCAATACCAAAAGCAGGAAAAGATCAAAACCATCAGAGTGAGACGAGGAGGCAGAACTGCTAGGAGCAAGACCAAAAATAAGAAAGTAACCAACACTGGTAAAGGAATTTTCAACCTTAGCAAAGTACCCCTGACCGAAGCCCAAACCAAATTACTGGATAAAGGTCTCAAATTCGCCCCTGACCGAACCATCAACAAGTTTGATACGTACATAAACTTACATAAGTTTATCCGTAAACTAACACTTAAAAAATATTTTATAGGAACAGACAAGACTAAAAGCCCAGAATCCACCCCAACAACTAATACAGAATTTGTTCACACCCAGTTAAAAGCACAATCCACCTTCTATCCACATCTAAAAGGACCCTTTATTACAGCATTCCAAAAACTGGTAGAAACAGATCTAGACAAACTTCAGACTACTCAGAAGGACCATTTCAGAAACTCCAACCTCACTAGTTAAGAGAAGAAAGCACTTCAGGAATTTCAACAAAACCCTGATATAATAATTAAACCTGCAGATAAAGGGGGGGGGATCACCATTCAAGACAAAAACAAATACCTGGAGGAGCTAAACAGACAACTAAGGGACACCACTGCATACGAACCCCTTAAGTCAGATCCCACTATGCAATACCAAAACGAACTGCTGGAACTCCTCAAACCAGCTTTTCAAACAGGTATCCTTAACAAAAAAGAGTTGGATTTCCTGCATGTGAAATTTCCGAGAACCCCAGTCGTTTATCAAATACCGAAAATACACAGAAGTCTGCAAAACCCACCAGGGAGACCAATAGTTTCAGGAATTGGGTCACTTACCACAAATCTCTCAAGCTACATAGATTCATTCCTCCAACCCCTAGTGTCCCAACAAAGAAGCTATTTGAGGGACAGAGGACATGTGTTAGAAATTCTCATAAACACCACTTGGAGGGAAGGTTACACACTGGCCACATGCGATGTCACTTCACTATACACCATAATTGACCACATAGCAGGATGCACACATATAGGAGACATTCTCACACACCAATCAAACATCCCAGCACAACAGGTCAATTTCCTTATAGACGCTATCTCGTTTACACTCAACCACAACTATTTTTGGTCTGAAGGACAGTACTACAGGCAGGTTCGCGGGACAGCAATGGGCGCAAAATTTGAGCCCAGTTACGTGAACCTGTTCATGGCTGTCTGGGAAAACAACATCATATGGACTAACAACCCGTTTCTCCAATTCCTACATCTTTGGTGTCGATATATTGATGACGTCCTGTTCATCTGGACAGGACCTCAAGACCAACTTACTCTCTTTCTTAACCACATCAATCTCAACGCTCTAAACCTTCACTTCACCGCAAACACCAGCACAGAGGCCATCAACTTTCTAGACCTACAGATATATATCCAACACAATCAATTAGAAACCAAAACATTCTTTAAAGAGGTGGATTCCAATTCATTTATATCATCAACTAGCAGTCATCACAAAAATTGGATGCAAAATATACCCAAAGGCCAATTTACACGAATAAGACGCAATTGCTCCAAAATAGAGGATTTTGATAACCAGGCAGAACTACTTAAGAACAAGTTCCTTGAGAGAAATTACGATCAGGAAACAGTAGAACAGGCCTTAACCACTGTTAGGGAAACAGACAGGACCAGTATTCTTTGTAATAAGAAAGCCCCAGCTGCTGAATTTAATGTCCCTTTCATAAACCAATATAGCAATGATTCAAAAAAAGTTGAGTACATCATCCAAAAGCATTGGAAAGTCCTCCTGGGAGATGAAAAACTAAAGGGAATTCTCCCAAACAAACCAAGGTTCATTTACACGAAAGCAAACAGCCTCAGAACCAAGCTTGTACATAGTACCATTCCGCCAAATAAACCCAATACAAGTGAAACCTGGCTAAAAGAGAAGACTAATGGCTTTTTTCACTGTACCAGTTGTGCAGCGTGCAAAGTTAGCACCATTAGACATACCAAACCATCCACTCTTTACACCTCAACCACCACTGGGGAATCATTCCCTATAAAAGACAAAATCACATGTGACTCCACAGGGGTTATTTACCTTCTACAACGCCCCTGTGGGTTACAATACATTGGGATAACCATAAGAAAATTGCATGTCAGAATATCTGAACATCAAAGGAACATCAGAAAGGGCTTCGAAAATCATAGTGTTTCTGACCACTTTGCCAAATACCATTCCAAGGACCCATCACAGTTGCAATTTATGGGTATTAAAAAAGTTATCAAACCTTGGAGAGGGGGGATTTTATCAAATCCATTTCAAGAGAAGAATCGAAACATATATTCCAAATGAAAACTCTGGCACCAGAAGGACACAATATTGATTTTGAATTAGGTCACTTTCTCTGAGTCATCCTTTGTGCAATTAACTTTTTGCATATACACATTTACCTGTCAAACAATGCTTCAATTGTATATGGATGATGCTAACACCCTCATATCTTTACCGTCACCACTACACCCCTAAACCTGCGATACATGTGGGGATTCCTGTATGCCATAATACATCCGTATTGCTAATTGCTAATACTACAAATACAACTCATTACGAATATAACCCACATTGCTATATAACATGCCAAGCCTTATTATCCCCATCATTTACCAGCCTAGACTGTAAGGGCGATATTCATTCCTATATGCCTATCATTTACTGCATTTTTAATGCATTATGATGGCAATAGATATTTGCTGTAACTTAATTAGCACATGTTATCATACAGCCTAGCCATCCTAACTACTGCTTATTTGCAGTATTTGGGGATGTTTTTCAAACATTTCACTACTTCTCAAGGACACTGGACTTCCTTTAAAGATGTCAAACTGTTTGTGGCTCATATCTTTTCTGGGGACATTATTACCACCACCCCATCCTTGCAAGAAAAACACAATTATGGGCGTATTGGTTTTTGTTTTATTCCTAACAAGCGGAATCTTAGCCCTTACATCAAGGCAGAAACTAACACATAATTGCTGATGATCGCTCCACAGTTTATAAACAGCTGTTTTATCATAGGAGCGAATCCACTCATTATGACACCCCCTATTGGACTAGACATCTGTCTGTCAAAGTTGAGAACGTATAGCAGTATGGGAGAACAATGACCTATCAGCAGCCTACCCGAAGGAAGGGCGCTTATTTAAAGCCAAAATACTGGTCCTCCTTCTTTCACAATCCCTGAAGAAGCCCCAAGGTGAAACGCGTTGGTTTGGACCCGCTTATCTACATACAAGTCACGTTTACCACAGATCTACTGTGGACTATTTTATTCATCACCACCGCTACGAGCGGCATCACTACAGACGCATGCGCACCTTCATCGATTGGAAGACTGACACTTCCGCCAGGCAGCAGGATGCGTGAGCATCCCCACGGCAACGGGCCCGAAACATATGGGAGATTTTCAGGTTATGGATTAACCACTACTATATGAACTGTATTCCGCTTCACTAAGGGTAAGTCCTTTAACCAGTCTCCGCATCTGGCCTCACCCGATGGACATATTTGCCACTTCTTGAACTAGGATTCGTTTCAGGACTGCCACATTGCTTATTTGTGGAATTCCACTTGACAACAATTTCCCATTTGCTTTATATCCTCACACAGAAGGAATGGACTGATGGTATTTATGGTCTGGACATTGCCTGTGTTTATTATACGTTGCGTTACGGATTTGTGGGCTAACAACCCCAGCACTTGGTTCATTTACAACTAGCCTGATTTACTATCAGATCGATATATGTATATTGTGATTTAAGCTTGCTGTGTATGCTTGCTGTCTATGCTTGCTGTTTATACTTGCTGTTTATGCCATTTCACAACAAGTAATATACACCACTGCTGTATTTGTGAATAATATACAGCGGTCTATATAGAGTTGCAACTCGATTATTTCAATAAATGTTTATTTTACATGCCACTATTGTTTATGCGCCCAGGGACCATCATTTATTTTCACTGTAACCAAGGGTTGAGCTACCCTATAACCTTTCCCCTCCCCCCCCCCATTTCCCCTTCCCTCTCCTGTTCTCCGGTCCCAAGAGGCTGCAGATCAACCATACCACAATATAGGGAGCGCTGAACCAAATATTCCTCTCCATCAACACTTGGCTCCCTTACAAAGTTACATTACATAAGATTATAAAATAAAATTTCTAGGTGTGAGTTTGCAAAATAATACTTCTAAATAGCAGACAATTCAGTATTTCAATAGTAGTATGCCTTTATTTATATATTAATATTAACTTATAGGTTCAACATCCTGCTCCTTGACTTGCAATGTACTGATTTTACTAGATTGTGTGGCAGTTTATGGAGTAATTGCATTCATTTCTGATGCAATAAGCATTTGTTGAGGAAGTCTTTTGTGTATTTTGGTAGAGGAAATATCTTGTTTGGGGTTGTTTGGGGTTTTGTTTGGGGTTGTTTGGAGTTGTGTAACTTTTGTTTGGAAATTCTCAAATTAGCAATAGAGTGGAGGAGATGTGTATTCTGCAACTGTCTGAAGAAAGGCCCCATGTTAATCTCATGTTATTTAGATCTTTTGATGTGTGAGTGTCCAACACACCTGAAGGCACAGGAAGTTTTAATTAGATTTGCTGTTAGATTTCCTTTGTGTCTACAACAGGAATCAGGAAACCACAGCAAGTTTTAGGATATCACAGATAAGTGTAAATATTGTTAGCTTTGCATTGTATGTAAATCCATGTTTGGGTAAACATAATGCATCCTGATACTAAAAATAACTCAGACCTTAGGGGGCTGGCTTACCCTGTGAGGCTGTGTCCAAATCTGTATAAAACAGCATTGGTTTGTGCTGAATGTATCACTCTTGTTCCATCTGACCTGATTATTGGTACCTTCAACCAGTGTAAAAGCAAATAAACATCACTTGCTTCAAAGACCTGCTTGAGAATTTCTCCATGCTGAAATTCCTGTGACCTACAGATTAGACCCAAAATCTAATCCGTTACGGGCTATCTGAGGTTTGGACCCAGATTTCCAGCACCACCGCTCTGCCCGCTACCCAGCAGCTCTGGCTAGTGCAATAGGCCAGGGGGGATCCATCCACAGCAACCCTGATCCAAAGTAAGAGGTCAAGAGTACCAGCCCAGGTGTACCAGCAAGGGGATACCCTAGCAGTGACAGTTACCCAGAAGGAACTGGGTTCAGGATGCCAGTAAGGAGTCCAGTGGTGGCAGCATTTGTAAGCCCTTCCTACTGCGGTTAGAGGGCGCATTTGGGATAACGATAGGGAATGGTGGCAAAGTAAGCCCAGCCGGTTCCCAGCAACAAAATTCCGTTCTGTCACAGTCACGAAGAAGAAGACCAGAATATAAGCCCCCATCTGATCAGGCATTATATAAGGTAGTAATATCTGATTGGCCAGATCAAAAGTAATAAAAAATAATGAAGGTTTATTTCAATCAATATTTCAGAAAAGGTTTAATACAGCAGCCATCTAAGAGAATGTAAACATCTTAATCCAGAAACATACACATGGTTACAATGAACAAGTTTTTATACATTTTCAGTAAAACAGCTTATGCATTATTCAGTAATATTCATTTAAGCTCATGCCCAGAACTTATAAGGATGTGGTGATTTAAAGAAGACGTTCTTTATTTTCATTAGTTGACTTGATTGTAGAGCAGGGGTGCTAAATTTGCTGAATGCGGCCCACACGCATAGTTTTTGCGGCAGCACCAGGGTCCAGAAAAAAAACCAACTTATCTGGCATTGCCACCGCGCCAGATATCCAGCGCACTCCTTCCCTCCTCCCTTCGCATTGAATGTTGGGCGTGATGTTATTACAGTGAGGAGCGCACACACAACAGTCATGAGAGGAACAACAAAGAACAGAAGAGAAGAAAGACGGCAATAGAAAGGTAAGTGAAGGGGAGCAAAAGCAGCATAGAGGGCACAGTTTGAAACAGGGGAGACAGGTGAAGGGGCACAAAAGCAACCGGAAGAAAACGTTAAACTTTATTTTTGTTTTTTATTAATAATATACCTTACAAAAATGCATATGAGGGTTTTTCTTTTGCTTGCAGCCCACAAAATCTTAAACTTTGATTATTTGGCCCATTTTGGGTTTTGAGTTTGACATGTCACGGCATCCTTAATTCCAGGAATAAGTGATACACACATTATCAAAATTAAAGATTTTGTTATTACTAAAAAACAGCTCTCCTTAAGCTATTTCTAAAAAATAAATAAAACATTTCTCTTTACTCAGCTTCATCCTTCCCTAATCCCTCCCCAACATGACAAAACCATGTTATATATTTTGTGTCACACTTATTCTGCCCCACATTTGTCTGCATAATCTCTAAAAAATTGTGTCAGGAAGCCATTAGGGAGGCTTGTGGGACTGTTTTTACTAGCTGAAACAAAATATATACATTCATTAGTCAGTAGTTAACTATTATAAAGTAAAGAATTCAACCAGCTACATTTAAAAACAGTGATATTACCCTTTAAAGCACAGCTGACATGGGGTTTATAAATTAACACGCATATTAAAGAATTTTTTCTTACTTGTGACTTTATTTATCTTTACATTGTGCATATTTAATGAGAAATCTCCATCTGTGGATAATAAGCAGTAATCATCATCATCAGCTATATATATAGCACCACTAATTCATGGATCTGTCTGCAGCTCCTGCCTCCAGGACCTTGGACGTTTTATTATGTTTATCTGGCAGTACCTCTGTTCAGCAGAGGTGCTGCTATTGTGACTTTTCCTTTGCTATTTCTAGGGGTTATTATCTCCTGCACCTGGATGTTCCCTACTTATACCTGCCTCTCTCACTCTCCTGTGCTGGTCATTGTTGTTTTGTTGCCCTTCCTATGGTCTTGTTCTCCTGCTGCTCCTGTGCCCTCGGACCCTCTTATTTTGCTGCTAACACCACTTCTCTGGATCTCTCTTCACTTAGCTTGCTACCTGAGTCTGCAGTATTTTTTGCAACCAGAAATCAGCCTTATCAGAAATCCCTTTGCAGTTTCAACTATATTTGGTTTGTACTATTTATTTATATTTTCTAGCAATAAACACCTATGTCTCATCATATCCCGGACTCCATAGCTATGATTTACTTTGAAGCATAACAATATGACCAACCAAAAAGACAGCTTTGGAGCCGTGTGAAAGATCCTGTTTCAGATTTTCTCCTGGGACTCTTTTTGCAATTGTTTTTCATTGTCTCCTCTTGCAACATGTCTGCCTCACAAATTACTGAACTACCTATGCTACAGACTCTACAAGCAGACATAATTTTACTACGCTCCCAATTGGCTCAATTTTCTGCCTTACTTATGAACTCACTCCGGATATTGTCAGATTTTGTATATTCCAGTTCTGATGCTGTTGATTTGTCTCATCCAACCTTCTCTGCTGCTGAATCAGTGCAAACATCATCTCTTAATAGTGCTAATACAAATTTACTGTTTACCAAAAACTTTGGTGTAACAAACTCCAGGTTCACAGGTCGTTCACGCCCCCATCTGACCTGAAAAGGAGTGGCAGCTCAGAAGAACTAATAAATTATGTCTCTACTGTGCCAGTAATATACACTTTTTACAAGACTGTCCTCTCCGCAGACCACTACAGCCTACAGAACAGTCTTCTGCTTATTCCCCTCCCCATTCTGGATTTGTTTGCGTTTCACTTCCTGTTCCCACTTTACAGCCTGTTCTGGTCCCTGGGAGGAGGCTTAGCCCGTCAGTTTAGCCGCCTGTCCTGAGGCGTTTGTTCCACCCACCTGTCCGGAAGTGCCTCTTCCATCCCCCTGTCCTGAGGCGCCTCTTCCATCCGCTACAGTCTGCTTCCAAGAGAGCACTGCCCCGATAGACTGCTTTCAAGAGGGTGCTGCCCCGACAGCCTGCTTCCGAGAGGGCGCTGCTCTTACAGTCTGCTTTTGAGAGGGTGCTGATCTTACTGCCTACTTCCAAGAGGGCGCTGCTCTATCAGTCCGCTCCAGAGAGGGCCCTGTCTCTCCAGTCCACTCCAGAGACATTGCCACTTGTTATGGTCCAGCACGAGTTGCCAGTCAATACGGTCGAGCCCGAGTCGCCATTTAAGGTGGTACAGCCTGAGTTGCCATTCAAGGTGGTGCAGCCTGAGTAACCACTTGACACGGTTCAGCCCGAGTTATTACTTGATGCTGTCTGGTCCGAGGCTTCTCCCAGTGATGTCCAGTCTGAGGCTTCTCCCAGTGTTGTCCAGTCCGAGGCTTCTCCAAGTGCTGTCCGTCTGAGGCTTCTCCCAGTGCTGTCCAGTCCAAATGTGCCCAGTCTGGGCCATCCTCCGAGGGTCTCCAGTCCAAGCCGCCTCTTGCAGAGAGTGCTAAGACCGAGTCGCCTCTTGGCAAGGGTGCCAAGTCCAAGCTGCCTCTTGCTGAGGATGCCAAGTCCGACCCTTCTCTTGCCGAGGATGTCAAGTCTGAGCCGTCACCTATCTTTAAGGGGCACCTTTCCCAACTTAGTGCTCTTCTGATGTTTGGTGCTTCATATATTTCCTCTGTACCTAGTCTCATTAGTGACCCAAAGATACTTGGGTCACTAAAGCCTGGAATGGGCAAACCGCTATATGGAGACTAACCATCCTATCCTATCGGGCTTGCAACTCTTTGTTGAGGTGGTAATTGGCAAGTTTACACCATCTCCTGCAGTACCATCTTATGGGTCACCTGTGCATTTGGAAATACCACCAAGCACATCAGTCCAAGAACTACCTCTTTGCTCCACCCAGTTGGATCAGGCTCCTATTCCGAGGAAATCTCGTAAAAAGAGAGGACATAAGAAGAAAGGAGGGTCCGCAGTGCCTCAACTTTACTTTGGAATGATTTATTTCACCTTTCCATTCGTGGACGAGGACTTCTTTTCTGGACCCCCCATTGTGAACTATGATTCTGATTAACTGAACCACTTTTGGTAATACAGGTTTCTTGAATTCGCCCTAAAGGGGGGATACTGTCAGGATCTGCCTGCAGCCCTCTGCATCACATGCTGCTTATTGGCAGCTCCTGCCTCCAGGACCTTGAGCTTGTTTTATTATGTTTATCTGGCAGAACATCTCTTCACCAGAGGTGCTGCTATTTTGCAGTTTCATTTGTTATTACTAGGAGTTAACATGCCTCACTAATTATCTCCTGTACCTGGATGTTCCCTACTATACCTGCCTCTCTCCCTCTTCTGTGCTGGTCATTGTTGTTTTGTTGCCTTTCCTATGGTTTTGTTCTCCTGCTGCTCCTCAGACCCTCTCATTTTGCTGCTAATACCACTTCTCCGGATCTCTCTCCACTTACCTTGCTACCTGAGTCTGCAGTATTCCTTGCAACCAGAATTCAGCCTTATCAGAAATCGCTGTGCAGTTTCAACTATATTTGGTTCGTACTATTTATTTGTATTTTCTAGCAATAAACAAATATGTTTCATCAAATCCTGGACTCCATAGCTTTACTTTGAAGTGTGACAGTACTAAATGAAACACATACCATTTGCCAAGATATCATTGGAAAAGTCTAGATGTGTGCAAAATTTAAGATTGAGTAGAAACTAACAAAATAGAATGTATGGCCTGTGTGATCATCTTAAAGGATAATTCCACCTTAAGCTTAATTTTCAGTCTTGAAATATACTAAGTGAAACCTGTCTGCAAAATTAACTTACCTGCAGTCTAGCATTTAGGCTTTCCTGCAGATCCCTAATCATTTATTCACTCTTGTTGCTGCACTAACTGCTACATGCTCCTCCTTATAGTGTGTTATCCACCAAAGGTGTCCAACGATGTTTACCACAATCTCTTAGTTGTTGGCAGCAGTCTTTTTTTCAGAAAGATATGATGTTGTCCCCCTACAACTGCAGAAACATACAGGAGTAAGCAGAGCTTAGTTACTTATATATGTAACACAATAAAAGTAGTATTTAGTGAAATTAAATTATTATTTGGCAATACTGTAGACATATAATACTTCAATTCAATTTAAATAACATAAGCAATATATCTTGATAATGTATGCCTTAGATGTAGTGCTATTGTCACATTCAGTTACATACATAATCATATATTTTATACGTAGATAAAGTACTGCCATCTCCTTCTAAATTTAGTATTGGATTACAATGATCACTTATGGTACTTTAAAAAGTATATAAAGAGTGCAGACAGGGCAGATCATTGGAATATCTCTTGTGGATGTTCATCTTTGAAGTGAAGTGAGATTCCACCTTTAGTAGGAGAGTAGAGTTCAACTGAGATCTCCACACTTATCCAAATTATTGTAAAAGCTCATGAATCGAAGTTAAATAAAATAATTTTTCTATACATCTTTTTGTATCAGTTGTCATTCTTTCTTTGTGCTAGTATTTCATAATTGCAATTTCAATAACCTGATATGACCGATTTAATGTGTCATATCATGATCAGATGAGATACTCAGTTTAAAGCATTTTCCCTATTAGACTAAATTTGTTATTTTCATTTGTTATTTTGTATCTCTGTGTTTTGGTTTGTTGATTTGAACTATTTTCAGTCAAGTATTCTTCCCTGATGTATACATTCATTTGCTTTACTGTTCATTCCTATTTGTCTGTGCTTTCCTCCATTCTACTTTTCCTCCTCCTGGTTTTTCTGGCACCCTGTTCCATTTTACACTGCAAACATTACTGTTTCTTTACATATTTGGTTAGCGTGCACCTGGTTTTAATTTCACTTGTCTTACTTGTTTTTCTTTCCAGGACAATATTATTTTATACATTTTGTTATTGTTTTTATTTGAAAGGCAGGATGTCTGGTCCAAAATTTGATAGCACAAACCTTATTTATTTAATGAATATTAATTCATATAATGAGTATATTTATCATATGTCTGATCATCCATTAAAACTATAAGGATGAGTCTATCCTTTTAATTTGTAGTCCTCCCCAAAATACTAGTCGATTTTTACTGCACTCAAACACATATAGATAGCAATTGTCAAGTCACAATGCTTGGTTAAGACACTTTTCAGTTAATAAGTAACCAAAAATAACACTGTCTCGAGGGCCATGTTACTACAAGCAGAGGCACACAGGCCTTATTCTTAAATATCTAAATTGCATTTTATTTAATAAGAGACAATGTTACGGATAATAATATAGGACAAATAGCATAAGTTAGACATGCTAGTCTCCTATTCATTCCTGATTAGATCAATGTGCTATATGCTCTGATTCTTCCTACGAGTCAAGTGGCCTGCAACATATCTTGAATATTACAATAGCACACATATTCATAGTTTGGCATTGGTTGAATTGCACAGACTTAATAGTTTGTTGTACTACATGTATAATCACTATATATAAACTAAATTTCTCCGTGCTATAAAGATGTGAGATTTTGGAATTCACCAGGGAATTCTGTGACCATGAAACCAAACGAGGATAGGGTCATAATACTCGGAAGTAATTTATTACATCCTTAATAATGGCAAGTTCTATTATTCCTCATAATACACACATGTTCCTTGTGAACTATTAAATTAAGAGAAATCGCTTATAACCCATTATAAGTAATCACATTGGAAGTAACCATAAGTACATATATTATTCACAAGACTGTATACATAGGTTAACTTAGGTTAATATTAAACAGCTCGGCTACTAAATGTCATCACAGAGTTCGTCAACCACATAAAACTTTTTCTTATATTCCTGGTGATGTAAAACATATTTACAGAGGTTATTTTATTATAGGTGTAAACTCCTGTAAATTATATCACCAGCAGCAATATGGCATCACTTATTAACTTGACTTAGTTGGGCATACCTGACAGGCAGTCAAACTACCAAAGGTCATAGCTTTTTATATCATGAGAACTAAAGTCCATTTACCATTTATAATTTTAAGACCATTTTCAAATGGTGTATAAAAGTGGTGTGACTTAAAGATTATGGTATGCTATGGTACTACTGCAGCATGCTCTAAAAAAGGTTTATAGATATGTAACTTTAACAGTTATGAGGTGTATTTAGCAAAGGTTATAAGTGATTAAAATGTTGCACTCCAGCTGACAGAGGGTAAAAATCATTCACCAAAGTTGATTGTGGGGGCAGGAAGGGATTTTTCCCCAATTTTTTATCCTTAAAGGACCTGTGCAAACTCCTAGTTGCAGAAGGTGGCTGTGTGTACACGCTGATTCAGTTCAGATATGTACATTTGTATAGATCTAACGAGTATACTTAGCAGATAGAAGGTTAGAGATTTTCATTGAGCTATTGTTTAGAACATTAGTATGGTCATGAGGGGTCACAGGGATGGTGGCGAACTATGGTTCCATTGGTAAGGAAGTTGGTGTAGGTGAGAAACCACTTCACCCAGTGGGCAGGGGTGTCACCAAGGACAGTCATAGAGATGTCCCCTCTTAAGTTGTGGTTAAAGCGCCGTACACCACTCTTGTTGGGGGGAAGGGGGGGGGGTCCTGTACAAAGCCAGGGGAATGGGTGTGCTTGTGTGTCATGGGTTGGAAATATCCTCCAATGCTTACGGTTTATGGCTGGAGCCTATGTTTGCAGTACTGTTCTTTGCCACCATTTTTCAGAATGTATATTATACAAAGCTGTCACTCCATATGTCTCCTTGTCCTTAGTCGAATTAAGATAATGGGCGCGTTTAATTTTTGGCTGGGGAGAGAGTTTAGGGCATCAACTTAACAATTTTTAACAATGTTTTTTTCCCACTAAGTGGAACTGAAACCACAAGGACATTCAGTCCCACTGTGCATGCGTGAACTGATTTGCTAAGTCACTCATGCACATATCCTCTGAGACTTGCACAGGGAAGCAGTAAGTTTACCCTTACTGATCAAGGCCAGTGTTGCAGAGTCGGCTGAGTATCGCTCAGTTGCCCCTGCCATATTTTATTGATAAATTGGGTTGATGAATGATCAGCCTTATCAGTGCAAATTGATAAATAGGCCCCTATTTGTTTGAACCTCATTTAAGTGTTAAATAACTCATGAAAGAGAGTGGACATCAGTAGTTTCTGCATTACGGGTCACTATTTTACATTTTCATTTTTTATTACATTAGTAGAATAGCACCTAAAAATGCATTTTATCTTGCATGCACCTAGAAGGTATAAAATGAATCCCTTTAAAAGAACACTTCTGCCTCTCCAGGCACATATCATAATCACGTCCTTTTCAGGGGAGAAAAAATCTGTACCCGCCTGCAAACCCAGGAACACTGCTCTAAATGTGCTTTTTATACCACCTGAAACTCATTTAAGTATCTTGTTTTGCATGAGGGCAGAATACACGGCATACCAGCCCACATAAAACATCAATTATTACCTTTCTGCTGTTTCCTAAATGACCTTATTAGTGGCTAATTATTTAATTGGAATAATTGTTCTGTAACAAATCATCATGTCCTTTAGCCTACAGGACAAAGTGCTCACTGAAAGTAGCAAAATTCAGAGAAATCAAGAGATAATTATATATAAGAAAAGCAAACTATAACATAAGTTTGATGTATGTTTCATTAATAATGGAATTTCTAAGTAGCAATAAATAACAGTGAACAGTATAATAGGTAGTAATTTCCATGTAAAACCCCTATCGTGTCTCTATGAGTTTTTTTTATACACTCTAGTAGAGTGTATTAAGCAAGTAGAGTGTATTAAGCACTTGCCTATCTTCCAGCTCCTGCCACCTTCACAGGCATCCAAAGTGGGTCATCTGTTTTGCACACTTATCCCCTTAAATCAGAAATATTGTTTTTGGTTGCAGCACAAAGGTGAAGTGGTTAGCACTTCTGCTTCACAGCACTAGGGTCATGAGTTTGGTTCCCGATCATGGCCTCAGCTGTGTGGAGTTTGTATGTTATCCCAGTGTTTGCATGGGTTTCCTCCCACACTCCAAAAACATGCTGGTGGGTTAATTGGCTGCTTTCAAAATTGACCCTAGTCTCTCTCTCTCTCTCTCTCTCTCTCTCTCTCTCTCTATGTATGTTAGGGAATTTAGATTGTAAGCTCCAATGGGGCACGGATTGATGTCAGTGAGTTCTCTGTACAGCGCTGCGGAATTAGTGGCGCTATATAAATAGCTGATGATGATAGGTGTTTTATAAGTATTCAACATTGTATTAATTATTTGAAGGGTGCAAATTTAGTCCATGCGATTCTGTATATTTAGAAACACTTTTCACACAGGTATACTGACAGATTGGAACTACTCAATATTAAACTGATAGATATAATTATTAACACAATAATTGCTCATTTTTCAAGGGCTCTGTCTTCACTGTGAAAAAACCTAAATCACTGTATTTAACCCATGTAATTTTGTACAAATGTGCCTTTATAAGGGTCCAAAATGTTAATATCAATAATAAAAAAAAGCATACATTTTATCCAATGTCTTTCTATATTTGCAGTATTATTCTTGCAGAAGGACATCGCCATTTGTCTCAATTTCCGTAGCACTTTTACAGGCATACAATGGCTTATGCGGGGTCAATGGGCGCGGGCTTAGTGGGTGCGTGCTGAGGAACGCTCCTTATGTTGCCAGACATCCCCTCAGAATGTCCTCGATGTATATAATGAAATAAAAAAAGACGTCTCTTTCTCATCATCAACAAAATTAATTTATATTTTTTGGGAGCAGGCCAAGTTGTGGCATGTGGGGGGAAGAGAGGAATGGCTTAGAAGGCTGAATTGACTGTCTGCCTACTACTTAGTATTTATTTTGTACTCTGTGCCAAAAGGAGTCCTGTGTAATGCTGTTGTGCCGACATTACTATGTTTTTCCCTCTGCTGAAACCTTGATATCTAGCCAAAGAATGGTTTCCTGCGACTGGTTAATGAGCTGCCACATGTGATGTTGTCATGAAGATTTAACCCTTTAGCTGCTAATGACCTTAAGAGTTATATCCTTGAAGTCGAAATCTATAAAGGTGCAACAGCATTTAAGAACTATTCTAAATGAATAAAGAGATATGTGGATAATAAAAAACAGTTTATTAAACCAAATAATTTGCCATGCAACAAATGACCTCAAAGTTTAAAATATTTTTTTTTTTAAAACATACCTAATTCACATGCGTTGAAAATAGAATCAATCACAAGTAATACCAATTAATGTTGACCCCTCAAAATTGGTAATAATAAGGGACTTATAATTCCTCAATTCCTCAGTCATGGTATCAAATCGAGTCCAAAAGATAAATAAAAATTTGCTCGTGGAACAAGATCGTTATGGAGTTAATTCAAGCTCATCCAAATTTATTATTGATGATGATCCTCTCATGGATATATATATATATATATATATATATATATATATATATATATGTATATATATATATAAAGTAGTTTGTTTCTTTGTTTGGTTATTTGTGAATATTTCCCACAGCTCTCAAGGTGAAGTTGCCGAATCTTAAATAGTATTGACAAAGTAAGCTATTAGACCATGTAGCGGGAACGCAACAATGTGACAAAGCGACAGAGCGACAGACATTGAAAACATTATTTTCGGGTTGTAAACAATTGTTTGACTGCTGGAAGGAAACCTTGCTGTAACACGACATAACGACAACACAACAAGGCAACAAATCTTATTTTCTAAATAGCATTTTTGGTCTATTTACCAAATAATTTTCTAATATATAAAACTGCTACACATTGCAATTCGAATTTCGAATGACCCTGCTTGGATTATATATATAGAATTCATTGGTCTGTATGATTGTTTATTTGTCTGTTTGGTTTTGCATTCTGACACCCTTGCACTTATTGGGATGAAACCAACACAAGGTGGTCCAGTTGGATCCTGAACAGGTTTTAGGGGAATTGGGTCCGGTCGGACTGATCGTTGCTGTATGTTGGGCAGAACTTTTACCTTGGAAGCCTGTTCTGAGCCTTCCACTGGATGAATTTGGACGAAAACTTCACAGAGGGGTGGCAATTGGTCTGGTATGCCTAATGGAGGGGTTGGTGTCCCGGTTGGACCTCCTGTTGGTGTACGCTTTGACCCAGGGAGCCTGTTCTGGGCCTTCAATTGGATGGATTTTGTAGGACATCTTAGCTGCTAATTATTTATTAAATGTTTACAGTTACATCTCATTGATAACTTAATAACTTGAAGATTTAAACCCGGGCAACGCCGGGTACTTTAGCTAATACTGAGAAAAGTTCAGAATTTACTACCACCTGGATCTTCTGGTTAGAATTCAAGACTACAGACTGCTATAAAGATTACATATTTGTGGCAAATAGAAATGATTAAATATATATTTATCACATATACAAGGAATATACGTTAGCTTACCTAATCTTGCAACTTAATATCTTTCGTAATAACCTACAAACACACAAGATCACTATATATATATTAATATTGCATAGACCTCCATTCTTCCTTCTCATTCTCTCCCTTCCCTTCTCCCATCATTCCCCTCTTTTTCTCTTCTGATATTTTTTCTGCTTCCTATTTTTCATTTATTTTTATATTCCTTTATTATTAGCTATGGAAATGGAAAGCTTTGAAATCTATCTTGTTATGTTAACACTCATTTTATTTCTTTATTTTATTATGAGCTTTCAATATACATGATTTTAAACAAAAAAAAAAGCAGCAATGCCACCAATGCTGTCTTGGTGTACATATGTACAGTATGTAAAAGTACACATATATGGTATTTATGCATTTAGCATAATATACAGTTTAACTTTTTTGTAGATTTTCTATTTAGTACTTATGATTTGTGTGAGATATTTAGCTGCTAATAATGTTTTTGGTAATGTTTTCTAGTTTGTGACACAAAATGTCAGCAGTGCAGTTTTAAATCTAAAACCTTTAAAATCAGTTTTCAATACCTGAAAGAGTCCAACTTAAAATCTGAACATGTCCTGAGAAATAAATATACACACACACTTAAGTTACTGGGAACAAAATTTTCAGGGCATATAAGAAGGATAGACACTGAATACTAGTTAACAGTAGTCATGTTAATCAGAAAAACTCTAACAACTAGAGGTCAATGGTACAGGAAAAACAAGAACATGAAGAATGGGAAGAACGGTAACATTGCACCACAAGGTGGCGCCAAGTGTAAAAATAGAGCTGGTTAGTGTGCAGCATTCGAGAGCATGCAATATTTGCTCTGCAAATGTCCTCAGTACACTAGCAGCAAAATGGTTAAACTGTACACCTAGCATCACTGATGCCAGTGTAATCTGTGTTGTGCCTTGCAGAAGAGGACAGCTGGCTAGTCAGGAATGCTGGAGATGGTGCAATTAGGCAACTGGTGCTGATGAGAAGGGCTAAAATAAAGCTCACTTCCTGCCACATTCTACCCTATTGATGGCTACACACACACACATGTTGCAGATTGTGTGTCAGGCACCGTCTCCGCACTGCCTACGTGTGCAGGAGACGGGTGCCTGTCACTCTCCGGCCACCACGTTCCGTGCAACGGGATGCCTACTTGTTTATCCGGCTACGCTACGCTGCACGCGCATGCGCAGTAGACATTGCATCCTGTTGCTAGGCAACGGGATGCTCAGCCGCTCACCTGAATTTGCCCCCCCCCTATCAGGGGACACCTTACTGCATTTAAGGAAGCCTCTGGCACCATTAGCATGCCAGAGTATTTGGTTCACACCAGCTCCAGCACTTGTTCCTGTATCCTGCTATTACCTTGTTACTGACCCGGCTCCTTCCTGACCTTCCTTTGGATCTCGTTTCTGTTACTTTGCTGCTTGTACCGGTTACCGACGTTTGGCTTGTTTTTGTCTATTCTACAGATTATCCCTGTGTACCTTTCTGCCTGGCTGGTTCTGACCCAGATTGCTTGACCACTCCTGTCTTCTCCTGTCACTACGAACGTGGCTGTCTTGGAGAATTGCGACCCCTTGCAGCGAAGCCCAAACTCGCTTGCGGGAGTCCTTGGTAAATACCGGGGTTGCGTTAGACTTCGCGCCTCCCTGCTCAGCAATACCGGTTAGTGACCTCCTCGAAGTCGTAACAGTATACTCTGGCCTAAAAAAAAGTGGACAGGAGGAACCCTCTGCTCAAGATCTTCTGTTCCATTTAGCCCAGAGTGTGGACCAGCAAGAGATTAATAAAGCTCAGCTTCTGCAATGTCTCCAGTGGGTCTTGTCTCATCTGGACACCATCCAGGTTTCTTTACCAGCAAGCCAAGCAATTTCAGCGGTTACAGTATCCTCAGCCGCCCCTACATCCACCACCAGTACTTCTACCTCCCATGGGTTACATATTCCCGAACCAGAAAAATGTGATGGTGCAACAAGAGATGCCTTTCATAATCATTGCGCCATCCAATTTGAACTGGCTCCTGAGAATTTGCTTTTGAACGCACTAAAGTAGCATATTTCATTTACCTGCTCACCAGTCAAGCCTTGGCCTGGGCCTCTCCTCTCTGGGAAAAGGATGATCCCATGCTTCAGAATTCTACCGTCTTCTTAGAGAATTTGCGGAAGGATTTTGATGATCCTGGGTGGGTCTCTTCCACTGCCTCCGGGCTACTGACCTCTCGCCAAGGATCCTTATCCGCTGGGCAGTATGCGGTACAATTTCGGACTATAGCCGCAGAATTTCTTTGGAATAATGAAGCTCTAGTTGCCACATTTTGGCAGGGGTTCAATGAGCGGATCAAAGACAACTTACCCTTCCGTGAGCTTCCCTCCAGCCTTCACGATTTAATTTCCCTTTGTATCAAGGTGGATATCCGCCACAGGGAGCGAACTCAGAAACGAAATTGGTCTCATCGCCCCTTTCCTCATTTGGTTCCACAGTTTCAGCCTCCTGTATCAGCTCCAGTAGAACCTATGCAATTAGGCCGCTCTCGCCTTTCTCAGGAAGAACCTGACAGACGCATCAAGAACTGTCTCTGTCTTTATGGTGGGAAACCTGGTCACATCCTCTCCACTTGTTCCAAGAGACCAGGAAACGCCCCATCCTAGGCGGTATTAGGGGGTTTGTTCTAGGATCCAGATTTCTTACCCCCTACTATGTGGAGGATTCTGAATTTTTTATGCCTGTAGTTCTTTTCTCTCCTAATGGCCCCCAGCACCTATCTGCCTTTGTGGACTCTGGATCCGCTGGAAACTTCATATCCTCTGATCTGATCTCCAAGCTCCATCTCTCCACTCAACCATTGTCAAAGCCTTTGGCACCAACTGCGATAGATGGTAATTGTGTCGCCAATGGTTCCAACAGTCGCATTACCAGTCTCCACTCTGAATAAGGTTCCTAATTATTCTACAGTCCGTCAATCCAGTGATTCTAGGCCCACCCTGGCTCAAGGCTCATAAACCGCAATTCGATTGATTCTATGCTCAAGTTATCTCCTGGGGTGCTACCTGCAAACATCAATGTCTGTCATTGTTACTTCCTCCCAAGTCCTCAGTCTCTTGCCTCCTCTTCTCACCCAGTCCTTACTGAAGCTTATATGGATTTCTTGGATGTTTTTAGCAAAGCTGCTGCTGAGATTTTACCACCCCATCGACCCCGGGATTGCCCCATCAACTAGGGGCAGAGTGTTTCCTCTCTCTTTGCCAGAGACACAAGCTATGGCCAACTATATCTCAAAAAATCTTGAACGCGGTTTCATCCGCAAATCTTCTTCTCCCGAGGGTGCAGGATTCTTTTTTGTTAAAAAAAGATATAGGACTCTCAGACCTTGCATTGACTACTGCAGGTTGAATGACATAACAGAGCTCTTTGACCATATCCATGGAGCCCAGATCTTTACCACATTGGATCTCAGTGGAGTCTATAACCTGATTCAGATTTGTCAAGGCGACGAGTGGAAGAACGCCAGAGATGGGCATTACGAATACCTTGTTATTCCCTTTGGGCTCTGTAATGCCCCGGCGGTCTTCCAGGAATTCATTCACAAGATTTTTAGAGATCTGCTGTACCAAACCTTAGGCGTCTGCCTCGACTAAATCCTGATCTTTTCTCCAGACCTTTCCTTGCATCGAGAATATGTCAAGGTAGTTCTGTCCTGCCTCTGAGAGAATCACCTGTATTGTAAGCTCGAAAAATGCTTATTTGAACATGCTCAGGTACCCTTTCTAGGGGTACTTGGTCTCTGACAAGGTTCTACAGATGGATACCAAAAAAGTAGAAGCCATTCTTGATTGGCCTCAAACTTTTGAGCTTAAAGCCACCCAACGATTCATCGGATCCTCTAACTACTACCGACAGTTCATTAAAATTTTCGGCTTTTAAAGGTTTGAAGGGGGCTTTCGCTGCTGCTCCCATCCTTAGGCAACCTGATCAGCTGCAGCCATTTTTTCTTGTGGTGGACGCTTCCTCCATTAGTATAGGGGCTCTTCTTTTACAGAAGACCTCTGCGGGCACCTTTGCCCCATGTGGTTTCCTTTCCAAGAAATTCTAACCCTCTGAGTCTAACTACTGCATTGGAGACAAGTAACTCCTGGCTATTGAGGCAGCTTTGGAGGAATGGCGGTATCTGCTTGAAGGAGCCCTCCATCCCGTGGTGGTATTTATGGATCGTAAGAAATTTACCAATCTACAGTGAACTCAGTGCCATAATCCCCGGCAGGCCCGCTAGTCACTTTTTTTCGCCAGATTTCAACTAATTCTGACCTTTCTTGGCGGTTCCTAGAATTCCAGAGCTAATGCCCTTTCTAGGACTTTTGATCCCTTGATTCCTGCCCTCCTGATCCTAAGCCTATTATTAGTCCACTAAAAGTTCTAGCCTTGACCAAGTCTTCCGCCAAGACACCTCCAGTTGGACGCTCTTTTGTGGATGTTCATCTCAGTCCCAAGCTCTTAACATGGGTACACGACTCTAAATTTGCTGGCCACGCTGAGGTCAAGAAGACCATTGCTCTTCTCTCTCACAACTATTGGTGGCCTTCATTAAGTTCAGAAATATGTGGTGGCTTGTAATGTATGTGCTCGACACAAAATTCCTAGAAAATCTCCGGTCGGTCTTCTGCTCCTGCTTCCTGTTCCAGAGTCTCCATGGTCCAGCATTAGCATGGATTTTATTATGGATCTTTCCAATAGCCATGGCTTTAACACCATTTGGGTAGTGGTTGACCAGTTTTCCAAATGGGCTCACTTCGTCCCTCTTAAGAAGTTACCGCCAGGGTTGCCCCCTGGAAATCATTTCTGATTGTGCGGTTCAGATTATTTCTATGTTCTGGAAATATTTTTGCAAACACCTTGGAATCAAGCTAACATTCTCATCGGGTTACCATCCACAGACCATGCCCAGACTGAGCGGGTGAACCAAGATTTAGAGACTTTTCTCCGCTGCTGCTGTTCTAATCATCAAGCCTCCTGGAGTGACCGCCTTCCCTGGGCGGAGTTTTCACATAACAATCATCAACGTGAGTCCCCTGGAGCATTTTCCTTCTTTACCATCTTTGGTAGGCACCCCATTTTACCTATCTTCTCCGACGATTCTCGTGTACCTGTACCTGCTGTCCGGGAAATGGTTTGTGATTTCTCTACGGTTTGGACCCAAGCTCAAACTAAACTGCAACAGTCTTCTGAACGGCACAAGCACTTTGCAGACCGAACGGGTAGAATTCATCCAGTTCTTCGTGTTGGGGATAAAATGTGCTTGTTCACCCGTAACTTCAAGCTCAAGGTGCATCTATGAAACTTGGACCTTGTTATATTGGTCCCTTCTGCATCTCACTATTATGCTTACCATTCAGGATAATGTTATGCTTACCATTCAGGATACTGTTATGCTTACCATTCAGCTCGGAGTAACTATGTGCCAGATATTATTCTTTGGTATCATGCTCGCTGCTGGACACTTGGTCCCTATGCTACTGCTTCCAATGAAGAACAGCAGTGGCAGTTCAAGTCACTGGGTCCAGCAGCTGAACTGAGATCCAGAAGGCCTTCTAAACAACTCTGTGATTGCCAGCCATTTCCTTGTTTTTAGTTCAGTTCAGTTTTGTTTTACTTTTCAGGACATTCAGGGCTAGATTTACTAAGCTGCGGGTTTGAAAAAGTGGGGATGTTGCCTATAGCAACCAATCAGATTCTAGCTTTCATTTATTTAGTACCTTCTACAAAATGACAGCTAGAATCTGATTGGTTGCTATAGGCAACATCCCCACTTTTTCAAACCCGCAGCTTAGTAAATCTAGGCCTCAGTGTTAAGGCTAGCAACATATGCACAACATTATTCACCAACAGATTGTTATACCGAGAATATATCTATGGAGTTACATGTGAATGTTTGGAAGAAAACATTGACTGATTCCAAGCGAGACTTCTGGTCTCTTTCCTTAACACATACATAATCAGAGAAGGCAACTGGCCATGCATTTTTCTGGCATTCAAAGTGGTCACAAGAGCTGAACATTTGTGGAGTTAGTTGCAATAAAGTTAGATGCTGCCCACTTTAAAAATACAAACTTTCTTGGCCTCAGTTGTAGTTGAAAACTGTACATTAATATGGATGATTATAAAACATTATGGCTTTATTTTATACATTAGCATAGAAATCTAAAGAAAAATATTTACATTGTGCATTGTGATGTCCGTGGTATGCAGATAAATGGTGACTGTGGTGTGCAGATAGGTGGTATCCAAGGTGTGCAGATGGGTGATGACTATAGTGTGTAGATGGGTGGTGACTCTGGTGTGCATATGGGTGGTGACTGTCGTGTTCAGATGGGTGGTATTCGAGGTGTCCAGATGGGTGATGTGCAGATGGGTGGTGTCCGTGGTGTGCAGATGGGTGGTGTCCGTGGTGTGCAGATGGGTGGTGTCCGTGGTGTGCAGATGGGTGATGACCATGAAAGAATGAATCTTCAGAATCTTATAAGACCAAGCTCTCCCACAAAAGCCCCAAGTACTAGAGCATGTTATAACATGACAATGACATTCCTGCATTAATAAAAGTAAAATAAAAATAGTGTTGGTATATTTCCTATATTTACAAAAATTATAGGACAAAGCACAAAATGTAACGTATATTTCATGGGTTGAATTAATTTCACAAATGTAGCTAAAAGAAAATCATGAAAACAACCTTTTTTTACATTTTTACCTGTATCTCCTTATATAAGGCACATGAACAAAAATAGATTTATTTAACTGCTGTACGGTGCTAAAAGATGTTTGAAGAAAACCTTTTTCAGTGAAACCAATGCAGAGCATACATTTGAAAAATAGCCTGTCCCTAAGTCGGCACACATCTCTGGCAGAGAAAGGGTTGGGAGACCGCATTTTTGTGGCCTTTTCATGTTTTAGCCAGATCCAGTTGTATGGCAGTTTCTACAGGTGGTGTATAGTTGATTTGATATATAGTCTATTTAAGGAGCAATCCACACAACAGACCTCATCAACAGGTAAAACTTAAGCAGTGTCGGACTGGGGCATGAAGGGCCCACCGGGGAATGTAGTGATAGGGGCCCACTACATTGGGGTGTGGTCAACTGTAAGAGTGGGTGTGGCCAGTCAAGGGGGTGTGGTCAGCCCATGGAGGGCAACTCACAACGTAAAGAACAAGGACACCTGGTAAATATATATATATATTCATAATAAGGTGCCATTTAGATGGGGTCTGCAGTATGTGTATTGATTCCATTCCCCCATTTCCCTCAGGGCTTCTCTGCTCCTTTCTGGTGAAAAAAAAAATGACAGGCTGGCTGGCTTGGGATGGCACTCACCTACCTGTGTGGAAAACTCCAGCATCCTGCTCCTCTGGGCGGCCGTGATACCAGGAAGATGGCACACTCCTCCCCTGCTGAAGTGAAAAACACACTACTGCACAGATGCAGAGAGCTCAGACATGGCTCTCTACACCTGCGCGGTAGTGAGTTTGTGACGGAAATGGCCCCGCCGCCCAGAGCTGGATTAAGGCTTTGGGAGGGGGCCCCTGATAATCTAAAATTAAGAGCGTCTTCATTGGGTATAATGCTGTAAACATTGACACATCCTGCATTACGACACCTGTAGCCCGCTAGTACGACATTTACAGCTCTCCCAGAGGGCTCACCTAGCTTGTCTGCACAAGAAAAGTCATTACTTCCACAAACTAAAATACTTTACATTAAAACAATCATCAAAACCCCACATTAAAATGGGCATTGACACCACACATTAAAACCAGCAATGATACCGCACATTAAAAATACAACTGATACCGCACACTAAAACTAGCAATGATACCGCACATTAAAACTAACATAAAAAAAATAAACATTGATAACATAACACCAATTTTGACTATATATGTCTGTATGTGTGTAGCTATGTTTGTATACCCTTATATAATGCAGCGACTATGTTAGAGGATCCTCTATTTTATTAATCAATAGTAAAGCAATTGTTGAAGCCTGCCACTTATATTAAATCTTTTAATTAGATTACACACACACTTTATATATATATATATATATATATATATACATACACTAAATTCTCATTCAAGCTTTAATATAAGTGGCTGGCTTATGTCATTACTTTACTAATGAAACATTAATATCAATGTTCAGTGTATATTTATTGAGATATAGCTGATAACAAAAATAAACATGTATATACATATTTAAGAAGACCCTTCATATCATGATTATTACTTGACTGCTTGATTAAATATGTCAAATGTAGCCACCTATAGCAGCAAGAAAATATATATATTCTCACTGCTATAGGTAACATATTTAATCAAGCAATAAACATGCTATGCTGTGAAGGGCCTTCTTGATATTTATTTATATGTGATTGATTTGTTTTTAACTGTATAAATATGTGTCCAGTGAAACTGACACTCACCTGCTCACTTGTTGTTGCTTCCTGAATCTGCTTCTGCTGCACATGCGCAGAAGCTCCAATTCAGACATTTTTGACAGTAGTACAGCAGCACCGCAGCTGCTGTACTACTGAGGAGATCATCTGATGCGGGCAGCGGGGGGAGCCTCGGAGAGAGGGGGGCCCAAAGCACATGCCCCCTATGCCCCCCACGATGATAGCTGACCTCCGGTAAGCTCCGCCCCAACAGCGGAGGGGGCGGGGCTTAATCGCGCCCTGGCCTACCGGTGTATAGCCCGGCTGGCCGGCAGGCCAGTCCGAGGCTGAACTTAAGAACCATATAAAGCAGAAAACAACTTTTAACCATAATTGTCCTTCAAGAAGCAAATTTCTTAGCAGTAACTGATTTCATAGTTTACTTATGTACATTTGCAAAAGACATATTATGCTAAAAATACAGGCTTTTGCTCTACTTTTATTTACCCCTGGCATTAGCTTCCTGTTGTGACATTCAACACCTTTTTATTTGAACATGTATTACTGAGCTTACAATGAAAAAATGTCAATCTGAACAATGTTTTCCAAAGTAAGCTTGTTGTCTGTGATCTTATCCAGGGCCACACAGCACATTCTCAGGGGGCTGTGTTGCACTTTAGGCTGCTGAGCCGTCTGCTCAGGCTTTGCCTTAAAAGGTATTTGAATTTATGCAGCAAAGAATGACAACCATTTCGAGTGCCCGGCCTGCTGGTAACAGATGATAGCAATCTTTTACTGGATCTCTGGAATGAAACCTGCTATCACTGTTGTATCATCACCCTCTGAGGTAATGGATAGCTTAAGTATTCCAGAAGCCGCATGGTTAAATAAAAATCCTGTGGCCTGTAACTGGACAAATAGTTTTGAGACAAGGGTCCTTTATAGTGATTGTTTTGGTAATGCATCAGTGACAAACCTTCTCCCACATTTCTTGGACGCAGTGTGTGTGCTGCGCTGAACATTATGACAAGGGTTTATTTTTGATATGCATTCCAGGCAAGGTTACCCTGGTCACTGAAACACTGCAAACCCTCTGAAGTATTCCTGCTGGCATCTACTTCATGTGAACTCAAGCACTTCGATCTCTGTCCTAGACACATGACAGACATGCTTAGAAAACTAACCCAAGTTTTACCATTTTATTTGGACAATCAAAACAGATATATTTTAACTTAGCTTTTTTGCACACAAACTGTGGTCAGTTTATGCTGATCGGAGCATTTTTTTTTATTTTATATTTCCAGTATAGGCCTAATTTCGGGTTAGCAGCAAATGTGCACCTGGACAAACCAAGTTGCAATACAAGCAGTGCAAATGCAATTTTTTTGCACACAGAGAAAGCATAGCCTGCTTTTGCATATAGCACAGAAAAACTGGGCAACTTTATATTTACACTGAAATTTAGAGCTGACCTAGAAAGCGCCCCCCTTCAAAATCTAAATAATTTTAAAGCTCCCCCACCCCTCCAAGCACAACACGGTTTTGCCAAGGTGCAAGGTGCTAAATTGCACCTAATAGCTAGATTTACTCCTAACTCTAAATGAGGCCATATATTAGCTGAAGCGTTGTCTTCATGTGCATAGGGACACAGCACGTTATTATGCACTGGGGTGTAATCTCGGGTTTTCAATATATCAGCATGTGCAAACTGCTTGGTGTTTTCAGTGTTATAAAACATTTTGATCTAGCAAACAACAAAACAACATTTTTAAGAGAGACATATGTTTAGTTACAGGTACATGCTGGTTTTATAATGTGTTTCTATTAAATTTCTACTATCAGTGTTGGACTGGGGCACCCTAGTCCCTCCAGATGAATTTTCTGTGATGGCCCATCCTTGATTTACTTTTTTTTAACATAACCCTTCAATCTGGTACACAGGTAACGGCAATAGGAAATTAAGTGACTTGTCTCTCTCTCCAGTCACCCCTACTCCCGTTTCTTTGCAAACTTCTCAAACCGCAAGTCTACAGCCATTTAACACACTTTCTCATTGTTCATTCCCTCCTTAACCCTTTACAATCATTCCTCCTTCTCCACTCCACAATACTGCTCTCTACAAGGAGACAAATTGTTAGAAAAGGAGCTCTATGCTCCGTCTCCTAAAATGTCAGTTTCCCTGGTGGTCTAGTGTAGGAGGAAATGCGGCAGGACTGCAATGCCCTCGATGCGCTACTGCGCACATGTGGATATCTAAAACTGTAAGTTCAGCTTTAGTGCCAAGTCTTCCATTATGCTGTGCATGAGAGGGACACAGCTCTGATAGCTGCGTGTCAGTTAGACTGTAAAAAAACAGAGACCTAACAGAAAGTGAATGGAGGCTCTCCTAACTCGACAATGAGAGTCTGTGCCCACAATAGAGATATGATCCTGCACACATGTGCAGAGGCTAAGTACCATCACAATAACCTGCATCTGTATATACTGCATACAAAACTGTATACCTGTCTGCTGCTGTGTTACAACTAGAGATGGGCGGGTCCGGTTCCCCGAGAACCGAATCCATCCGAATATCGCCTATCCGAGTACTGAGCCGAGTAGCTCGGTACTTTCCCACCCGCTCCGAATTCAAATCGAGGCCGAACGTCATTGTGACATTGTCGGATTCCGGGGCTCGGTTCTCGCGATACTTCAAGATTATAAATACCAGCCTCCACAGCAATCCATCGCCATTTGACAGAGGGAGAGAGCAGGGTGTAGTCACAGGCTGATTAGAGCAGGGACAGAGAATACAATATTCCTATTCCAATTGAGCTATCAAAAATCGCTAGAGAAGAGAGGAGGATAAAGGAGGTTTTTTTTCTTCAATATTTGGCACTCCCCAGTGCTTTTGGGGTGTCCCCCATAATTGTGCATAAATAGTTCTGGCTGTGAAAATTACTATCTGTCAGCAGTATCTACCAA
Source organism: Mixophyes fleayi (assembly GCF_038048845.1). Classification (NCBI taxonomy): domain Eukaryota; kingdom Metazoa; phylum Chordata; class Amphibia; order Anura; family Limnodynastidae; genus Mixophyes; species Mixophyes fleayi. The sequence continues at coordinate 241,088,228 of NC_134402.1, forward strand.
ATACTTTTTAGCACTCCCCAGTGCTTTTGGGGTGTCCCCCAAAATTGTGCATAAATATTTCTGGCTGTGAAAATTACTATCTGTCAGCAGTATCTACCAAATACTTTTTAGCACTCCCCAGTGCTTTTGGGGTGTCCCCCATAATTGTGCATAAATATTTCTGGCTGTCAAAATTACTATCTGTCAGCAGTATCTACCAAATACTTTTTAGCACTACAAGTGCTTTGGGCTCAGAATGGATTCAAAGCAGTCCACATATGAGCAGAATGAGCAACCAGGTTCTGTCACCAGTCCTGATGTTAGTGTTCCCAGTACGTCATCTGGGCAAGGCGATGTCAAACTACACAGTGTTTCGAAATCAGTCCAAAAAACACACAGCTAAATTTTTTTTACTGTGTTGAAGTATAAGGATGTCCCCGGTGCCCGAGAGGTGGGCGAAGATGCCCGATGCTGCCGCGCCCCTGGAGGGGCTGAAGAGTTCCCTGATGGTGCCCAGGAGGAAGAAAGAAGAAAGAAGTGACTTACCCGTCCAGCGCTCCCGCGGCGGTAAGTATTCGTTCTTCTTTTCAGGTTCTGGCAGCGGAGGAAGGATGAGCCAATCAGGGCTCATCTTCCTCCGCTGGCCAATCAGCGGCCGGATACGCGAGCCAATTGCGGCTCCCGCCCGGCCGTTTAAAAGATTGGCGCCGACGAGAGCCAATAGGCGCTCGCGCCGGCTGATGACGTCGCGCCGGCGACTATATAAGTCGCCGGGCGGCGCCATTTTGCCAGAAGAGAGTCAGCGGCGGAGAGAGAAGGATGTCGTGGGACGTCCGGAGTGCAAGAAGAAAAGAAGCCGCCGGAGCGGAGATCATCGGCGGGGAGCCCTTGTAAGGGCTGAGAGCGCCCCCGCCTCCGGAGCAGCAGCCGAAGAGGAGAAGAGGCGCCGCCGGCTGGAGGTTCTGGAAGACCCGGAGAAAGAAGAGGAAGACAGCGTGGCAAGTTGAGTATCCTGCGCGGAGCAGGTAAGTAGCATCAACGTTAGGTCGGGCACTAGGCCCGTGGCCACAGTCAGGCATAAGGCCCGTGAGACATGAATTAGGGGCACAAGGCCCAGGGAACTGGGCACTAGGCCCCGAACAAGTAGTGGGCCAGTAGGCCATATTGATAAAGGGCAGAAGGCCCTGTTAGTTAGCTAGGTAGGTTGCGTGAGGGCCCCAGGTGCAAGGACACAAGGCCCTTAGGTAGGTAGTGACCAAGAGGCCATAGGAAAGGCCACAGGGCCTAGTTAGGGGGCTAAAAGCCCATAGACTTAGAAGGGCACAAGGCCCTAGTAGAGAGTTAGGGAGGCCACAAGGCATGAGTAGGCAGGGGCTAGGGCCCCTAGGTATTAGGGCACAATGCCCTAGTTAGGGGGCTCAGAGCCCTGAGTTAGAGCGGGGGCTGAGGCCCAAAGTCTTAAGGAGCACAAGGCTCTGTGTATAGTTGGGCAGAGGCCCATGGTAGGGGCATCTCTCCTCCTGTTTCCACCACTTCTAACTCTGCTCTCCAGCTACTTAGCCCTCCTCCTCGAGGGTCCTCCACCCCACGTCCACTCTCGCTCCCTCCTCCCCCCTGGGGGTCTCCCTGTCTTCCGCGCCCTCCTTCTTGGGCCCCGTCGTTTGCGGATCCTCCCTCCCCCTTCCCCGCCCTCTCTAGCTGTGCATTAAGCGTACTGAGTTGCTGTGTTTACTGTACTGTGCTGTCTCCCATTGTATTGTGATTTTGTTTGTCTCTGTACGGCGCTGCGGATGCCTTGTGGCACCTTATAAATAAATATTAATAATAATAATAAAATGGTGTGTAGGGTATAAGGCCCTGGTGGTGTGATAGAGGCGCGAGAGCCTTGTGAGTGTAGGGCACGGTCCAGTGTGAGGTGAGCACACTAATGTTGAGAGGTACAGTAGAGCGGAGGCTCCTGTGGGTGCTGTAGCAACCGGCTGGTTGGCTAGCAGCGGTGTGCTCTGGTGAGTAGCGTAGAAAGTACTGTATTACTGTATTCTGTCTGTGCGGCGAGTATTGTCTGTATTACTGTAACTTTGGGTGTGCTACATAATTGTGTCCAGGGGCAAGACGTCAGGCCCCCATTAAAGGTAGGCTCTTGTTCCCTGTGTTTTCCTGTACTAACCCGTGCTGTGGGGACAAGTGTAGTTACCAGCTTACACATAGTCAGGGAAGAACATACATAGTTTTCCCGTCCCTTAGGTCCCTGGGGTCGCACTGGTTTCCAGAGGGGGTGACTGAGTGAGTCAGTGGCAGTGCAGCACAGCTCAACGCAGTTCCAGGGGGCGTCCCGTGGTTCTGGTTGAGTGTCCCAGTCCTCAGTTCCGTGCAGGTTCCCTGGCGGTTCTGGAGTGGGATACGTGTTCGATATCTGGGTGCAGGCAGTCGGGTGGTTCAGTTTCGATCGGCTGTTCCGGGCGGCAGTCTGTACGCAGGTTAGTGTGCTGTTCCAGTGAGCCTCAGTCGGGCCTGGTGCAGCCGGTCCTTAGGATCCGTGGGTGACCCCATAGCAAGAAGGCAGCTTCTTGGTACGGCCTGGGTGAGGGGGTTAGGAACCGCCCTCCGGTTTAGTCCGTGAACACCTGCTGGTGTTCCCCGTAGTCGTTAGTGAGCAGTTCCGTTAGTGCACCACACCTAGTTAGTCATAGTTGTTTGACTTAGTTGCGTTGCCGACCATTAGAGCCTTGTTAGGGTCGGGTCGCTGTTGTAGTCCTCGCATTTTAAAAGTCATCACAATTGTGCGGGGAATGGCTTAAAGAATTTTCTAGCAATAGATAAAGTAGAAGGTAATTGGAGACAGAAAAATACTTCTATGTCTCTCGCCAGATGCGAGATGAGATGGATTTTTAACCTAGGGACGTTGGTCCCAGATGGCCTTAATCAGGACTTTGAAATTAAGTGGTTTTTAACAGGTCATTAGTTTGTCTATTAACCTTTAATGTATGATGTGGTGATGTTACATATTAGTAACATTTTGTTCTATGAATATTTTATTATTCTTATATGACTATATCAATGTGTATACTATTATTATGTATATTATAGCTGTACTTGTTATTATACTTCTGTATTTATTTGGCTTTGTGTTACAGGGGTTTTTATTGATGTGCATTTACAGTCAGTGATGTGAAAAATCGGAAGATTACATATCCATCTTTTATATATGCTTATTTTTTATTATTATTATTGTCTTTGATTGTTTTGCTAATTACATTTGGACTATATAAGGAACCCTCTTTGGGACCCCGAGGACATGCCTTGACAAAGGCTCTAGACGAGCCGAAACGCGTTGGACGGCGGGGATTTTTTTTTTGGTGACGTCAGACGCTGAACGCCTCTAGCGGGGGATTTCCCTGATCGGACCTGTTGTGCTTGCCTATGGAGCGGAGATCATGAGAGAGAGGTAACCCAGGATACCGCTCGCAGGAGATCATCTTGTGACTTTTATGAGACGCTTGGTGCAAGTTATAGGACGGTAAGGGTCCATCCATTCCCGTTTGCAGGCTTGTTTCTGTCGTTGTATATACTTTTGTTTTTTGTTAGACCTGTGTTCATTGCAAATAAAGTGCTGTACGTTTTTACACTATGGAGCCATCTTTTTTCTTCTTGTTATCACTATGGTCGTTTGGAGTCCCATATTAGAAGATCTACCTCTATAAGGGAAGCATCATTATATCTACACGCTTGTTTATATATGCCCTCTGGTGAGTGCGTACCCCTGAGGGGTTCAGAGTGTCCTCTTCAACACGTGGTGTATATTTGTACTTACCAGTGCACGAGACACTAAGGGCTATTATCTATTTCCTGATTGGACTTATTGTCTGCACTATGTTTTGTTTTGTTGTTTTCTTTTTCATATGGACCTGCGGAAAAGCCTGAAGTTTTGGAGAACTTTTTAGAAGATTCCTCTCTTATTTCTTTGTTCTATTTGCTGTCCAGGACATTGTGCTTATATATTTAATTTTATATATTTATATTTTTATTGTTATTTTATTTTTTATCTTTTTTTTTTGTGTTTTAGTTATTAGTGGTTTCTTAGATTGGCGCCTGTCAGCAGATTTGGTGTTTGTTTGAATTTGTCTATAGGTTTGTGGTGTGACCTATTTATTTGCTACAAGCTGCCTTTCAGTTTGAATATTTAGTGCGTCATTTGGACTGAGTATTTTTGTGTTCGCTGTTGTAGTCAGTTTAGTTTTGTGGGTGGCCATCTTAGTCTCACTGAGAGTGCAGAGGGAGGCTGTGTGTTCCTTGTCATCTGCAGGTGTCGGGGAGGTGCAGGAGAACCGGATCGGAAGTGGGAGTGTCCCGGTGAGTATCACGCTCGATTCCCCCTTTCGGTTAGGCCCTCACCGGGTGGTGTGCGAGGTTCTTGAGGTGGGACTAGTCCTGGAGGTAAATGTATGAATCTCCGGATTCTTCATCTCCGGCGTGTTCAGCCTCTTCAGCGCTTAAATTTAAAGCAGCGCTGCATTGTAAAGGGAAGTTTCCCTTTACAATGCAGCGCCGCTTTACATTTAAGCGCTGAAGAGGCTGAACACGCCGGAGATGAAGAATCCGGAGATTCATACATTTACCCCCTGGTCTCAAGTGCCCGTAGTCCCCCGTGCCTTGGCAAGAGCAAAGTGAGGAGGCGGCAAGGGGGCTTGGACTGAGAGTGTCCTTGTTCATTGCCGTATTCTCGGACAGCCCTTACCTGGTAGGCACGGCCGTAATCTCTGTCTCTTTCTTAGAGGGACGTGGTTGGAGGTGACAAGGGTTGCGGCTGCGGATCTGCTGGGATCGGGTCGCAGCTGGGATATCGGAGGCGGACTGGAGGTGACCATCGTTTACAGGGTAAGTTCTTTTGTGTTGCGTCTGTCCTGTTCCCCGCAGGCGCTACAGAAGCAAAAAAGAAGTGTAACTGAGGAAAAGTTAAGTGCCGATAAAAAAAAAAAATTGCCAACATGCCATTCTATACACGCAGTGGCAAAGAGAGAATGAGGCCTTCACCTTAGTCTATTAGTGGCAGATCTAAAAATGTTACCGAGCCTACAAGTGGTGCACAACTACTGTTACGCGTCAAAGTCGAGCTGCAAGATAACAGTAAGGTATTAGAGGATAATGTTTGCTCTGAATCAGAAATGACACCAATCCCTGTGGAGAGTCCATCCAACAGTGGGATGTCTAATCGTGAGCATTCTGTTAGTGTACCCATAAAGAAGGGCCCTTTCAGCAGTTCTGCTGATGTGTGCCTGAACAGCCCGAGTGTAGCCGGTGATACACCAAGTGAGGATGACACTTTGTCTTTAGAAGAGGATGTGGGGTAGATTTGGGTATCCGACGATGAGGATGTGGTTGATTGTGTAAGTCCTGCAGCAGTGTGGCACCAGTGGGAGCAGTTCTGGCACGTGAGGTTCTGGCACCAATATGCACTTTCCAAACACAAGCAGGGATGACGCAGGGGGCAGAGCACAACAGATTAACATCTGGGCTGGTTTGAAAGATTTTTTTTAAAAATGTGTGACCTTAACCATAACTCCAACAAATCCTACTATTAACATGCAAAGGATGGCGGAGGGCCTATCAGGGATTAAACTGTATTTTTACTAATTTACAGTCATAAGGTTTGGGTGTAATATACACCCAAAGACAAGTGCTCAATTGCTAAGAGTCATTGATGAAGAGGAAGACAAGCAGGCTTGTCTATAGAATTTGCAAGACCAAGTAATTTGAATTCCAAAAGTGGTGAACGACTACTGTTATGTGTGAAAGCCGAGCTGCAAGAAAACACTAAGGCCAATCCCTGTGGAGAGTCTATCCAACAGTGGTATGTCTAATCGTGAGCATTCTGATAATGTCCCCATAAAGAAGGGCCCTTTCAGCAGTTCTGCTGATGTGTGCCTGAACAGCCCGAGTGTAGCCTGTGATACACAAATTGAGGCTGCTACTTTGGAATTAGAAGAGGATGAGGGGGAGATTTGTGTAGGCGACGAGGGCGCTAATGATGATGTGGATGATTAGGATGCAGACAGATACCAAACTGCTTTTGTCCATTTCTTTTAATATTCTAATTCTACAGTCTATGCAGGCTGCTTTTTTCTATTCAACTACAAGTGGAGGGCGGGGGGGGGGGGGGCACAGACAGCCACCAAACTACCTTGGTCCATTTATTTTTTATATTGTTCAGTCTATCCAGGCTGCTTTTTTCTATTCAACTACAAGTGGAGGGTGGGGGGGGGGAGGCACAGACAGCCACCAAACTACCTTAGTCCATTTATTTTTTATACTGTTCAGTCTATCCAGGCTGCTTTTTTCTATTCAACTACAAGTGGAGGGCGGGGGGGGGGGGGGCACAGACAGCCACCAAACTACCTTTGTCCATTTATTTTTTATATTGTTCAGTCTATCCAGGCTGCTTTTTTCTATTCAACTACAAGTGGAGGGTGGGGGGGGGGGAGGCACAGACAGCCACCAAACTACCTTAGTCCATTTATTTTTTATACTGTTCAGTCTATCCAGGCTGCTTTTTTCTATTCAACTACAAGTGGAGGGGGCACAGACAGCCACCAAACTACCTTGGGCCATTTATTGTTTATATTGTTCAGTCTATCCAGGCTGCTGTTTTTTTTATTCAACTACAAGTGGAGGGGGGGGGGTGGCTATAGAGACAGAAACCAAACTGCCTTTGTCCATTTCTTTAGATATTTAACTATAAGTGTAGGGTGTAATATATACCCAAAGACGATGGCTGCATTGCCAATATGCATAGATGGAGAGGAAGACAATCTGGTTTGTGTGTAGAATTAATGAAGGCCTACCAACCAGGAATTAAACTGTTTTTTTGATAATTTAGCAGCTTTACAATTACATTACTTATCCAAGAAACAGGTGGAGCACTAAATTTGGTTATTTTAGGCCCAAAAACATTGATTTTCCAACAAAATAGCAAAACAAAACCAATCAAAACCAAAACCAAAACACGCAATGGCGGTTTTGCAAAACCAAAACACAATGGTAATCCAGATCCAAAACCGAATACAAAACCAAAACACGGGGGTCAGTGACCATCTCTACTCTGAATACACTGCTTTTCCTTTCTTCCCTCTCTCCTTGTTATATAGACAGGGTTTTTGTTAAGGAGAGCTCGACAACTTTGGCACCAGTGCTAAGACCTGTGGAGTTATCTGATCACATTTGCACATTTGTGTGTATCCTTGAACGCCTCCGAAACCCTTCAGAAAGGTAGGGGTCTTTGGCGCTTGAACCTTAGGCTCCTTGAAGAAGAGGTGATCAGACAGTCTTTTAGTGACTTCTTTGAATCTCAAGAGTCACTTCTGGAGGCTGGATGTAGTAGGTCTGAGTGGTGGGAGTTATGTAAGAAGGGGACCAGGAGCTTCTTAAGCAACCTCATAGCCAGAATGAACTTGTTAAATGAGAACGTCTACCTGGCCTTGAGAAAGAAATTTGGACTCTTGATCTCGGAGCAGGGAGACGGTGGGAAGATCTCCCAGGTGAAAGCTCGGATGAAGGAGAAACAGTACAACCAGTTTGCTTCATTAGTTCTGGAGAGGGATTACGGGAAATACCACTCACCTAATCCTTACCAGAGCTGTAGGAAGTCAGTCGATGCTAAGGAGGTGTGAGGCTTGTGTGATGTCGTGGGTGCTCTTAGGAAGGATAAGGAGGGCATTCTCTGTGTCGTGCAGCCCTTTTACTCCACCCTGAGAATCCACTTATTAGAGAAAGGATGGATCGGTTTCTGAGGAAGACACCTGGACTTGAAGACTCTAGTGGTTCATTTGATGCCCTGGGTGACGAGATAACAGCAGTAGAGGTCAGAGTGGCCTTAGACAGTTTGTCTATGAAGAAAACACCAGGACCGGATGGCTTGACCTTCGAGTTCTTTAAGATCTTTAAAGAATTTCTGATCCCTTGCCTCATGGAGGTGTTTAATGTGAGCCTGAATAGAGGAATTCCTTCTCCCTCCATGAGTCTGTCTGCCCTTATCTTGTTGTCTAAATGGAGGACCCGTCTCATATTGAGAATTGGTGCCCCATTGCCCTTCTCAATACAGACAGAAAGATTTTGGCAAAGGTACTATTCAATAATCTAATGTCAATTTATGGCCAGATTCTTTCTCCCTCTCAGCGCTGCACTGTGAAGAGCCGTAGCACATTTAGTGCTGACTTTGGGGTCCAGGAGGCCATTGAACGTTGCGTGCTGAGAAGTGGGGGAAATACCTGCTAGCGCTGGATCAGTTGAGGGCTTTTGATCGGGTAAATCACAAACACATGTGGGCTCTCCTTCTGAGGTATAGGCTCCCAGTGTGTGTGATTAATTGGCTTTGGAAGATCTACAGGCAGGCCAAGAGCTTCCCTCTTGTGAATGGTTGGGTGGGTCCGTCTTTTTTTCAGTAGACCGGGGTGAAAAGCAGTGTTTCCCCCCTGGGGATTGTAAAGCCAGTGCTTTTGTTTATATCTACCTTCCTCAAGTTACATCTGAGTAGCCTCCTATTAGAGACCCCTCCTCAATGGGTAGAGGAGTTTAGAGTCTGGGTGCATCCTTTCCTCAATGCTTGGATAGAGGGAGGAGCGGTGAAAAGTTTCCAGGTCCAGCATGGATACCTTCTAACCTACGTGACTCTTGGCTTAAAAGTGACAAGGCATTGGGGCCTGGAGGCAGGGGAAGTCAAAAACTTCTCTAGAAGGGAGTTAGAGAGAAGCATTTTGCACTCTCACTTCTCAGAACAAAAGACTGCCCGGGAAATGTGTGCTCGGAGGGACTAGCTCTGGTCAATTCCCCAATGGGTTCCTCTGAAGTACTTGGACATTGCCTGGCTCTCTTTCCATGGGATACTTTACGTGAGGAAAAATTTGAAGTGCAGAAATGCAGCTGATCAGGGCTGCCCACAGGAGGAGTGTCAGAGGAAGGAGGAGACCATGGACCTTTTCTTGCTGGAATGTCCCTTCAACGTAGATGTTTATAAGAGGGTTTCCGGGACTTTGTCCATTCCTTTGCCTTTCGGGGCTTAGTTACCCTGAGTGGGTGTATGGTGTGCTCAAGGGTAGTTGTTGGAATATTAATTTGACCAAATTTTTTCTAGTTAACTTAGTAGTCCGGTACTTCATGTGGAATGCATGGTGCCAAGTGCCAAAAGTCCTTACCTGTAAAGTGGTGGTGGGTCACATTCTTCATTAAGTGTGGAAAATTAGGGATATGGAGAGGTCCTGGATGGACAATGCAAGTTGGGTCAGACTGTGGCAGGGTCTGAGGCCTCCGTGAGGGAGTCAAAGTCTGGGGTCCTCTCTATCTATGGCTGTTCTGTCCTGCACCCCCGTAGATTTTGATCAATTAATTTTTTTTATATACGGTTTGCATACACTTAACAAAGTTCAGATCAGTTTTTTCTTGCTTATTGTAAAGAATGTTTTGTGCTGTGCTGTGTTGTTTTATTCTTTGGTGTACATTGTATATTGTGCTGCGGTCACCCTATGTTTGTAAGTTTTGTATCTGATATTTATTGGATTTTATGTCCGACTTTATTGGGACATACCACCCCTAATTCCCTACGTTGTTTTTTAATAAGGGTAGCGCATCTTGTTTGTTTGTATGTATCTTGTTACAAGTTATCAAATAAAAATATTTCCTGTCACAAGCCCCAACTAACTATTACTCGCCAGAGTAAAATGGTGAGGATGAACAAGCAAACCGAACAATTGTTGAAAGAGCACGGACTATGTTGTATCATGCAGGTCTAGAGAAGCAGTGTCCACTTAAGTGTACCTTAAAAACCATGCCAAACGTAGCTGTAAAAGGCAAACCGACACTGGAGGCAGTGGCCGATCCAGGGGGGGGGGGGGGGGGGCGATCGGGGCGATCGACCCCCCTAGCAGGGGCTTGCTGCCAACAGCTGCACACTGTGCAGGTCCGTTCGGTAGTGACAGTGTGCTGCCCGGCTGTTCTGCTTGTGTTTTAAACACAATCAGGGCAGCGGGACAGCACACTGCCACTGCCGAGCGGACCTGCACATAGTGTGCAGCCGCCGGCAGCCGTAGAAATCAAAAAAGAGGTGGCGCCTAAATCGCCCCACCTAAAATCGCCCCGGGTATATCAATAGTCTAGATCCGCCCCTGACTGGAGGTGTGGTCTGGGAAAAAGCCAAGTGAAATAATCTCTGTGTCTTCCTCTGTAATGCGTATGCACATGTTCCAAAAGAAAGAAGACAAAAGTTAGGTCCTAAGTCAGTGGTGTGCATCATGCTCAGGTACTGCCAAGAGAGTAAAGGATACAGACTTTGGGACATTACCAATAAACGTCTTATAAAATCCAAAGATGTGGCATTTCATGAAATGACACCACCTAGTGGAATACTGTAACAGCAATCACAAGAAAAGTTTGTAACGCTGAATGTACAGGCAGAAGAAAGTGTGTCTAAACCTGAAAATGATAATGCAAATATCCAACCGGCAAGCAGAAGTTCTAAGAGGAGTAACAAAGGTATTCCCCCTAAGAGATATAGCGAGGAGTTCGCTAACTTAGCATTCTGTGAACCGCAAAACATTCAAGAGGCAAAATCCAGTAGCGACTGGGAAGGGTGGAAGTGGGCTATAGATATAGGGTCTGATTCATTAAGGAAAGTACTCTTTTTTTTTTTTTACTTTAGTTTTCTCCTGAACAAAACCATGTTACAATGCAAGGAGAGCAAATTAGTTTATTATTTTGCACATAAGTTAAATACTGCCTTTTGTTTCCTAGATCAACTTTAAATTTCAATGTACAAATAAGCTATCAAGTATTTGTGTGCTACATGAAAAAACAGCCAGTATTTAACTTATGTGCAAAATAATAAACTAATTTGCACCCCTTGCATTGCAACATGGTTTTGTCCAGAAAATTTAAGTAAGAACTCTTACTCAATTTCTTGCTTAACTTTCCTTAATTCCTCATTAAGGAACTAACTCCTCATTCATTCCTGAATGGAGAGATAGTAGAGGAAATTCATATGGAGCCATCTGAACATTACAACAATGGTGTACTCCAAGAGGGAACAGTCTGCCTCCTAAAAAAAAAATCCCTATACGGCCTAAAACAAAGTGGTCACTTTTGGTACATTAAACTGCTGTGCTGCTAGACATGGACTTTAATAGGTCAGAGACTGATCATTGTTTTTATCACAAAACTACTGAGGAAAAGTTGTTCTCCATAGTGGTGTACATAGATGGTCTGTTGCTAGTAGGCCAAGAGAGGCAAATCACCAGTGTAAAGCATCTGTTGAAACAAAAGTTCTAGGCCCTGCAAACAAGTCGTTAGGCATATAGACATATATTGAAAATATACTTACCAAGTATGGGATGTTTGATGGAAAACCAGTAAGCACACCAGGGCCGGACTGGGATTAAAAATCAGCCCTGGCATTTATAGCACACAGGCCCACCTCTTGTGGGCTCCATGCACTATATTGTTGCACACTGATGCTGGCGCAGTGTGTGTTGCTGGTGCAGTACAACATGATGTAGTATGAGTGTGTGTGTGTGTGTGTGTGTGTGTGTGTGGTATTTATTTCTCCTAATGACCCTCAACATTACATTGTTAACACCCATATTACATCAATAAATACCATGACAATACATTATTAGTACTCAAATTACAGCAATAAATAACCCCCCACACACACTCCTACTACATCAATACCCACCCACATTACAGCAACCCGCATCACCCCCACATTACAGCAACCAGCATCACCCCCACATTCCAGCAACCAGCATCACCCCCCACATTACAGCAATCGGCATCATCCTCACATTACAGCAATACCCTATCATACTTATTAGCAATACTAAGCCCCAAACACACTACAACATTGCTACCACCAAGCCACCCCATACTACAGCAATACCACCAATTATACAGGCGCCACTGTAGGAAACCAATGTTTTGCTTTTTTCAAATCTCCCACAAAATAGCAACAACAGAATACTTACACACATATAGGTAACAGGTATCCTTTTCCCTCAATTAAATAGTAATGGCAGAATTTTCATGAATCATTCCACATGAAATAAAACTCTAACAAATATATCAGAAAAAACCATAACTATTGAATGATCATTTGAACCCACGCGGCCGCATTAAAAGTATTTCCATCTACAGAAAAATGTCAGAGAAAAATATTTTTTATACTACAGTAACTGGTTATGCATCTTTTCTATTCATTTTAAATAACACAGTATATTAATTAAGGGGGATAGAGGAGGTTGGTGAGAGATAATTGGATGTGATCCATCAGTTTGATTAGATAAGAAACATTTAGATTATTTACCTGGAGACATCTACCCCCTGGACTCACAGGCAGGGCTCACAAGAGGAATTTTGGGACCCAGTAGAGCAACTTCTTTGGGCACCTGTCATATTCAACAATGAGAGACTTGTCTTTGGCAGAAGTTCATATTATGCCACACCGTAGTTTCCCAGTTCATATTATGCCACACCGTAGTGCCCCCAAATAACATTACGCCATACAGTAGTGCCCCCAAATAACATTATGCCATACAGTAGTGCCCCCAAATAACATTGTGCCATACAGTAGTGCCAGGACAAAAAACTCATTCACAAATAAAAATTGGTAGAGCATATCAGATACTAGAGTGTGAGTCCCAGGAGCAGCTTAATACACCATTTACAATGCAAACAAAAATAGATATATTGACACAATCACAGATAAAATTTATGACAAGCAGTGTTTTTTCCTCTTAATTAAAAGTCTCTGTACAGATAAATATGCAAGAAAATTACAGCGCAATAATGAACAATACAGTGTCTTAAACGTCATTGGATACACAGTAGTGCCCCCAGCTCAACAAAAGATGGTTAAAAACACATTGCATACGAGAAAATATATGAACTTACCTGATTATGGCATCCTGTGTTCTGTTCTCCTACTGGGCGCGATGGGCAATGAGGGATCTGCAGCTGTCAGCTCACACAGGCAGTCAGGAGCAGGGACTGAGGGCAGTGGTCAAAGTGGAAATTTAGAAGTGGGGGTATGGAAAATATAAGTGAATGGAGTATGAAGGCTTGATATTTTCTTTTCTTTTAACACTTGTCCCCTCTGTGCATTCCCATTCTTCATTACTACTTGTGTTTTATGATGGCTGCTTGCCTGAGATTCCCATTCTTAAGATGTCTCTCCCTTTACACTTTCTTTTACCTATGCCCCTGCACCATCTTCTCCTTTGTACCTCTCACTTTACTCCCTGCACACCTTTCCCCCCTGGCTCTCATCCCTCTTCCAGCACCCCCTTCTCCCCTGGCTCTCACCCCCTTCCCTCATGGCTCTCACCCCTCTTCCAGCACCCCCTTCCCCCCTGGCTCTCTCACCCACTTCCAGCACCTCCTTCCTATACGGCCTAAAACAAAGTGGTCACTTTTGGTACATTAAACTGCTGTGCTGCTAGACATGGACTTTAATAGGTCAGAGACTGATCATTGTTTTTATCACAAAACTACTGAGGAAAAGTTGTTCTCCATAGTGGTGTACATAGATGGTCTGTTGCTAGTAGGCCAAGAGAGGCAAATCACCAGTGTAAAGCATCTGTTGAAACAAAAGTTCTAGGCCCTGCAAACAAGTCGTTAGGCATATAGACATATATTGAAAATATACTTACCAAGTATGGGATGTTTGATGGAAAACCAGTAAGCACACCAGGGCCGGACTGGGATTAAAAATCAGCCCTGGCATTTATAGCACACAGGCCCACCTCTTGTGGGCTCCATGCACTATATTGTTGCACACTGATGCTGGCGCAGTGTGTGTTGCTGGTGCAGTACAACATGATGTAGTATGAGTGTGTGTGTGTGTGTGTGTGTGTGTGTGTGGTATTTATTTCTCCTAATGACCCTCAACATTACATTGTTAACACCCATATTACATCAATAAATACCATGACAATACATTATTAGTACTCAAATTACAGCAATAAATAACCCCCCACACACACTCCTACTACATCAATACCCACCCACATTACAGCAACCCGCATCACCCCCACATTACAGCAACCAGCATCACCCCCACATTCCAGCAACCAGCATCACCCCCCACATTACAGCAATCGGCATCATCCTCACATTACAGCAATACCCTATCATACTTATTAGCAATACTAAGCCCCAAACACACTACAACATTGCTACCACCAAGCCACCCCATACTACAGCAATACCACCAATTATACAGGCGCCACTGTAGGAAACCAATGTTTTGCTTTTTTCAAATCTCCCACAAAATAGCAACAACAGAATACTTACACACATATAGGTAACAGGTATCCTTTTCCCTCAATTAAATAGTAATGGCAGAATTTTCATGAATCATTCCACATGAAATAAAACTCTAACAAATATATCAGAAAAAACCATAACTATTGAATGATCATTTGAACCCACGCGGCCGCATTAAAAGTATTTCCATCTACAGAAAAATGTCAGAGAAAAATATTTTTTATACTACAGTAACTGGTTATGCATCTTTTCTATTCATTTTAAATAACACAGTATATTAATTAAGGGGGATAGAGGAGGTTGGTGAGAGATAATTGGATGTGATCCATCAGTTTGATTAGATAAGAAACATTTAGATTATTTACCTGGAGACATCTACCCCCTGGACTCACAGGCAGGGCTCACAAGAGGAATTTTGGGACCCAGTAGAGCAACTTCTTTGGGCACCTGTCATATTCAACAATGAGAGACTTGTCTTTGGCAGAAGTTCATATTATGCCACACCGTAGTTTCCCAGTTCATATTATGCCACACCGTAGTGCCCCCAAATAACATTACGCCATACAGTAGTGCCCCCAAATAACATTATGCCATACAGTAGTGCCCCCAAATAACATTGTGCCATACAGTAGTGCCAGGACAAAAAACTCATTCACAAATAAAAATTGGTAGAGCATATCAGATACTAGAGTGTGAGTCCCAGGAGCAGCTTAATACACCATTTACAATGCAAACAAAAATAGATATATTGACACAATCACAGATAAAATTTATGACAAGCAGTGTTTTTTCCTCTTAATTAAAAGTCTCTGTACAGATAAATATGCAAGAAAATTACAGCGCAATAATGAACAATACAGTGTCTTAAACGTCATTGGATACACAGTAGTGCCCCCAGCTCAACAAAAGATGGTTAAAAACACATTGCATACGAGAAAATATATGAACTTACCTGATTATGGCATCCTGTGTTCTGTTCTCCTACTGGGCGCGATGGGCAATGAGGGATCTGCAGCTGTCAGCTCACACAGGCAGTCAGGAGCAGGGACTGAGGGCAGTGGTCAAAGTGGAAATTTAGAAGTGGGGGTATGGAAAATATAAGTGAATGGAGTATGAAGGCTTGATATTTTCTTTTCTTTTAACACTTGTCCCCTCTGTGCATTCCCATTCTTCATTACTACTTGTGTTTTATGATGGCTGCTTGCCTGAGATTCCCATTCTTAAGATGTCTCTCCCTTTACACTTTCTTTTACCTATGCCCCTGCACCATCTTCTCCTTTGTACCTCTCACTTTACTCCCTGCACACCTTTCCCCCCTGGCTCTCATCCCTCTTCCAGCACCCCCTTCTCCCCTGGCTCTCACCCCCTTCCCTCATGGCTCTCACCCCTCTTCCAGCACCCCCTTCCCCCTGGCTCTCTCACCCACTTCCAGCACCTCCTTCCCCCCTGGCTCTCTCACCCCTCTCCAGCACCCCCTTCCCTCCTGGCTCTCTCACCCCTCTTCCAGCAAGCTCTTCCCTCCTGGCTCTCTCACCCCTCTTCCAGCACCCCCTGCCCCCCTGACTCTCTCACCCCTCTTACAGCACCCCCTTCCCCCCTGGCTCTATCACCCCTCTTACAGCACCCCCTTCCCCCTGGCTCTCACCCCTCTTCCAGCACTCCCTTCCCCCTGGCTCTCACACCTCTTCCAGCACCACCTCCCCCCTGGCTCTCTCTCACCCCTCTTTCAGTACCCCCTTCCCCCTGGCTCTCACCCTCTTTCAGCACCCACTTCCCCCCTGACTCTCTCACCCCTATTCCAGCACCCCCTTCCCACCTGGCTCTCACCCCTATTCCAGCACCCCCATCCCCCTGGCTCTCACCCCTCTCCCAGCACCCCCTTCCCCCTGGCTCTCACCCCTCTTCCAGCACCCCCTTCCCTCCTGGCTCCCTCTTCCAGCACCCCCTTCCCCCTGGCTCTCTCACCCCTCTTCCAGCACACCCTTCCCTCCTGGCTCTCACCCTCTTCCAGCAACCCCTCCCCCCCTGGCTCTCCCACACTGGTGAAAACTCACCCCCCCCCGTGTGAGAATCGCGGGAACCCCCTGTGCTAAAATCACGGCACCCACCGCGATCCTGTGCAAAAATCAGCGTACCGCCCCTCCCCGCGTTCCCCACAGGATAAGGGGGATGGAGTAGAGGAGCCCTCGTCCGTCGCACAGCAGTGGTGCCCAGGAATCTAAGAAGTGTTGGCCGGCCCATCTAGCCATCGGCCCTTCTGGCATTTGCCAGAAGTGCTAGATGGCCAGTCTAGCCCTGAGCACACTTATTGATAAAAGCTTAAAAATTACTAAAGCAATGTCACCAACAAGCAGCAAAGAGATAGAGTAAATGGTTCAAATTCCATACCAAGGTGCTATTGGTAACTTAATGTATGCATGTATTGAACTCACCCCGACATCACACACGCAGTGAGTCGTGTGAGTCAATTTGCAATCAACCCAGGAAGACAACAGTGGATTGAAGAATGGTTAAAAGAATCCTCAGATACTTGAAAGGTACGAATTCTTTAAAGTTTGGATTTGCAAAAACTGAGAATTCAATTTTAGAGACTTTCTGTGATGCCAATTGGGGATCAGATGAGGATGATCGCCGTTCCTATACAGAATACGTGTTTGTCTTAGCAGGTACAGCCGTTAGCTGGGCAAGCAGAAAACAATCCACTGTTCCCCTATCCACCACTAAGGCAGAGTAAAAGGCAATCACAGAAACAGCAAAGGAAGCTTTATGGCTAAAGGAGACTTTGTGCGAACTAGGTCTTCTTTGTCAGATGCCCGTGTATCAGCTATATACATGCATATATGTAGTGCCCACATACATATTATGCTGAATAGTGCAAATTGTGGCTATAAGTGACTATACTCTTAAAAGGAGAAGTAAATACGTCTTCTTCATTCATTATCTCCATAGCCAACATAAGACAACAACCCTCTGACCAACATTGGTGTGTGACTGATCACACAGCTCACTGAATACTTTTTACCTTCGTATTCTAGCTAGTTCAATGCGCAATATGATGTAGCACATACCCCTGTGTTTCAAGCTCCCATTGTCCCATAGATTGTAAGCTTGCGGGCAGGGCCTTCTTACCTCTCTGTCTGTATGTATTACCCAGTATTGTCTAAGTATAAATATTTGTTCCCAATTGTAAAGTGCTACGGAATTTGCTGGCCCTATATAAATAAATGTTGATGATGTTGATGATAAGTGCGCACATGCATATTTTGCCTAGCTGTGCCCACATACACATTGTGCACACATAGGATGCATTTGTGCTTATGGTGTACGTAAAAGGAAGATGCATGCAGCAAAAAATGGATACTTGCTGATTCAGGCACATCTTGTGATGCAAACAGTTTAACAAGAATATTAATTACACAGGTATTAGGCATATATGGTAATGTTCAATGCAGTGGTAACATTACCCTAATTGTGCACAAACTAATAAGGTAATAAAGTCATATATTGTGTCTGGGCTTGGTAACAAAAAACAGATAATATTTCAAAGAACTGTAATAAAAAAAAAATAAAGCCCCATCTAACCAGCTCCATTCTAGGGAGATCCTCTTTTTCTGACCCATACACAAGAACATTCTAGTGACCTATATACAATGCAAAGAGCATTTTAGTGACCAATATACAACACAGTAATGATTCTAGTAACAATTAAACAATTCAATGGACATCCTAGTGAACAATATACCATGCAGACCCCGAACCTCTGGTGACAATAAAATGCAGACACTAGGGGTAAATTTATCAAGCTGAGGGTTTGAAAAAAATGGAGATGCTGCCTATTGCAACCAATCAGATTACATTTTGTAGAATGTACTAAATTAATGATAGCTAGAATCTGATTGGTTGCTATAGGCAACATTTCCACTTTTTTACCCCCAGATCTCCTGAGGCAATACAATAGAGATCCCAGATCTATAGTGGTGATACAAGGCAGAGCCCAACTCCCTTTGCTCTAACTTTTCTGTGCCGAGAAATGGTCGTGATGAGTAGACCAATCCTGGCACAATAACTAACAAATAGTACCAGCTAGCACTCTGATTGGTGAATGGAAGGCACCATTCACTATTAAGATTGCTAGAAGCAGTCTAGTAGTTGTGACCACTTCCCACAACAACTGTAGTGGTCTGTAGATAGGATGTACAGGGCTATCTCTGCTGTGCAAAATTGTACTGCCTCTCTACAGAACACTGAAGCAGTAGTGAATGGAAGGAAGGACCCATCTGTGGATCCAATGGATCCTCCAGTTGGCCAGTCCAACGCTACCTACTTTTCTCAGGAACTAGTTAAGGCTGTTGCAGGATGAGTTTTGTCAGTACGTGACGCTCAGTGCTGATCAGGTAACACCAGCATTCCTCATTGGCATGCCAAAGGATCCTTTCATTTTGGTCATGCTGGGTTTACAACCTGACACCATTGTTACAAAAGTGACAGAAAATATTCTAAGTCAGGTTTTGTGGGTAATAATTATTTGTGTGGAATCTGATATAATTTATAGCAGAAACTCAACCCTGGTCCCAGTGATATACCATGGTTTATATGAATAATTAGAAGTCAAATGAACATTGGTGCATGCTGATGGGACCATGAGAAAACAAGAATTTATACAACAGTATACTCAGGAAACTTTATTTAATGAAAGGGTGGGCCAAAGAAACACAGATAGGCCATCTTAGACATTAATATGCACCTATACACCTAAAATGCATGTCTTCTGCACAGGTGAGACTTACAAGGGAAACTCAATTCTATGTTTGACACATGAATTACAGGATTAATTAATTAGTTTTTATGTATGCACATACAGTATTTTTTAATAATGATTAAAAAGTCGTCCTTCCTACTTTTTTTTATGTTAGGTTCTATTCTTTTGACACTTCTAAAATTCACTCCTAAATTGTCTCTCCATTCACTTATTATGTCTGACATGAGAACTTAATGTGTGAAGCTGCCCTGTCTACTTAAATAGTGCAGAAACTGGAGAGATGGGCAGAGAAGAACCTAGACACATCTCTATAATTACTGAACATCTTGCAAGCAAGGCCCTCTTACCGCTTTGTCTGTCTGCCAATTCCCAGTCTTGTTTTATTACTGTGTTTATTCCCAAATGTAAGGCACTGTGGAGTATGCTGTTACACAAAGGTCTATTTCAAATTTGCCAATTCTCCCAGAATGTCCAGGAGACTCCCAAATTCCGGGTAGGTCTCCCGGACTCCCGGGAGAGTAAGGAATACAGCCCCAGGTCAGTTATACCACTTTCATACTGCCGCCCCTGCAATATCCCGGGTTTTTGAAGCCGGGTTTTTGCAGGGGCTCGGAGCATCCCAGCTCAGAAACACCATTCATACTGCACCTTGGACCCGGGAATTTCCCGGGTTGACCCCATTCATACTGCCCAAGTCTGTGCCCTGGCAATTTGTGGGAGTCATCACCAGAGCACTTTTCATTGGCTGAAAGCTGGAATATGAAAAAAAGTTTGCCTTTACAAGCCATCGCCCCTTTAAATTTTAGCTGCGAAGACGCCGATCTCCCGCAAGTTGAAAAAACCGGGGTATGATACATTTACCCCCAGATCTGTTTAATATGTATTCTCATGGGACTGACCAGAAAAAAAACCTGTTGATATGTACTGAAAAGTAATAATGTTTAGATGTAATATATTGAGCAGGTAATTAGTAAAGGTTTAATATGTTAACATAACTCCCAATTTGGGACATACAGCAAAGGATATGTGGCCACAACACAGTGGGTACTTGGCCACACCCCTCATTGCACCCCTCAAAACACTTATTCGGTGACTCGTGCCAGTGGCAGGTGTGCACATGGTTCCAGTTCAACAATGCTCTGCTTGCAAAATGGCAGTGAACGGGACATACCTCCCAACTTACTGATCCCCAGGACAAATGTATCCGCAAGTAGGGTGAAGGACAGAGCCTTCAAATCGGGACTGGGACAGTTTGGAGGTATGTGTTAATATAGGAATTGGTATATTCATATGCCAATATTACAATTCAACAATATATTTTTAATTACTTTTACTAAAATGTATTAGAAGAACTGGGTATAATATATTTTTTTAAGTAATATTTATGTATTGATTTATATTTATGAACATTTATAGGGGGAATGTGTTTAGGAAGGTGTGTAGATAATTTACGAAGGTAAATTATTCATATATTAAGGGATTAGATTAACCACAGCAAATGGCATTGCTATTGGTACAGCCGCATTACATAGCTGAGTCTTTAGTTCTAGAGCATTCGTACTGCGTATATTATTTAACATTACAGTCTTGCTATTATGTAAAATAGGAAAGAATGCCGAATAAGCTTTCTTTTACCCAGAGTCAGAAAAGTCAAATCGGAGTTAGTAGAAAGTCTTTTGATTACTAATGCACCTAAAATAACGTAACAAAGAAAGGAGGTTCCACTGAAGGAGTGTCTGGATGGGGATTATATGACTAGTTTAAAACTAATTTATAACAATTGTAATGAACAAAAATTGTATTTAGGAAGTGTGTGCATTTGAAACCTTTATCTCATCAACTGAAGTGCTGAAGAAGATGGCAGAGGTTAATAATTCCTTTCATTTAGTAAAGTGTTTCTCCTGGGCGTTTCGGGTGTATTCCTGCATCTCTGTGGGTGTGGGTGGTGTTTCCTTTTCCTTCCAGGCAAGAAGAAAAAGTGTTCAGAAAGAAAGGTAGAGTCTGGGGAAGGAAAATGGTACTAAGTTACTCGCATTTTATCCACTGCTCCCTCTCATACAGAGTAACCTGTGTACCACACAGGTATGTGATGCTAGCAACAACTCTCCATAATGGACTCTAGCTTTGTAAGCAATAATATTAACACTAATAGTACAGGCACAGGCACACAGCATTTAAACTACGACACTAGCAATCTGATTAATAAAATACCTGTTGCTTTAGTAGGTCCAATAATTTTGTACCTAAATAGGAGAGGATGGCCATCATTCTTCTAGATAAAAATAAAAATAAAGGTTCCAAGTCAGAGAGGTGTTTACTACAAATATATAACGGCTTAAAGCCAGTCGAACATATTACTATTATCTTTTAAACCTTTTATTTAAAAAGGAAACAGCTGGAAGAATACAAACATAATATTAAACAAAACATACTACTATTTTACATATACAAAATAAATAATTTTCTTAGTTTTTAGCTTTGTGTTACTGTAAATGTTTAAGAGCAATTTTTCTATTTTATGCATGGCACCTTTGTATGGTAAGGTCAAAAGAGGAGAACAACTGTGGTAAAGCGGTTACGCTATTATTTTAGATGACCTAGTTAAAATAAGGAACGATGGGTTACAAAAACAAAAACATAATTTATTTCAAACCATGAATGAGCATGTTATATTTTCTAGCATTGACTCTAGCAATGCAGCATCTATAAATACACACAGGGGTTTGGCCTGATCCCATTTCAAGACATTGGTAGCTTATGTTCCCATGTGAACCCAAATATGGTGAATGCAGGATACACATTTCAAAGAAATCTAGATACAAGAACACATTCCTGTGTCATTGAGACTAAATGTGGCCCTTGGTGACATTCCATAAAGTATGAGAAACACAGAACAGCTTCCATTCAGAGATAATGCAGGGAAAAGGGAAGATTCCACTATTGGTATACTTTTTTTTTTTTTTTTTAAAACCTCAACTGTGGCTAATGGCTCAGCAAAACTGCCCAATCAACATGCTAAGTAATAAAAAGAAGCACTGTTGTATTGTATAAAAGCAGCTGTGGTTTTCAGTGCGGTCATGCACCTGACACCATTTGCCAAAATGCCCAAAAGACATGTGAAAGTCAAGTTTTTATAGCAAACAATTTGTGAAGTGACCCAGAACCTTAAATATGATAAATAAACCCTAGTCCCAAATAATGTAATTTCTAATTAACATAAGCAAAAGAAAAACAAATTAACATATACAAATTGCCTCAAAAATACACAATCATCACAGTGGAAATAAAACAATAATTCACTCATTTAGCATTGGATGCATTTGCACCACAAAAGTATGTGCAGGGCCATCTTAACAACATTATGGGCCCCCGGGCAAAGCAGTGCACCGGGGCCCCTAGATATAGATATAGATATAGATATATAGATGTATACAGATACAGATATAGATATATAGAGATAGAGATAGATAGATGTACTTGCTCAGTGACCATTGTAGTTTTTTTTGCAGGTATTTTTCTTTTGCAGGATTATTTATTCTCATTAAGAGATGTGCCTATGGGGCCCCCTTGCCCGTGGGGCCCCCGGGCAGCTGCCCACCGTGCCCAATGGAAAATATGGCCCTGAGTATGTGGCAAAGGATGCATGCAAGAAAAAGTGTATATACATGTTACGGACTTACCTTATCCCCGCCGCTCCGTCCAGCCGCACTTCCGCATTCAGGACCATGTGACCGCACCCGGAGGCGGTCACATGACCACAACCTAGAGGCGGGGATTTTGAATCCCCTTCTGTATAAAAACCTCACTCTGACACTCGCTGAGTGTCAGAGCAACACTTACCTGTTCCTGGCTCCTGCTCTTCGTGGATTGCAGTGTCTTCCTGTTTCCAGTGTCTCCTGTGTGCTGATCTCTGCCTGTTTGACTTCCCTGGCTCTCTAATCCCTGTGTACCGACCCGGCTTGCTGACCATTCTCCTATTCTTGTGACCCGTGTACCGAACCTGGCTTGTTGACTCCGAGTTGCCTTCTGATTCTGCCTGACTCCAGTCCTGTGTACCGAACCGGCTTGTTGACTCCGCTACCACCGCTTCACTCCGCTGTACTACATCTTGAGGCGAACCTGGGGACTGCGACCTGCGACTCCTGGCAGCGAAGCCCACCCCGCCTTGCGGCGGTTCTTGGTGAACACCGGGGAGATCGTTAGACTCCGCACCTCAGGTAAGCCAGCGCTAATCAAGATTAGTAATATAGTATCCAGAATCTGTTACAGTTTGCTCTGACCATGGATACCACAGCTAAAGATCTATTGGAGCATTTAGTAGGAAGGATGGATAAACAAGAAGCTAACCAAGAGCAACTTTTAAAATTCCTCAATAGTCTATCCACCCGCTTGGATGTTGTCCAGAACACCCTAGTGGCTGGTGGATCACCTGGGCCGGTAGTGGCCCCTGTACCTCAGGCCGCAGCAGCAGCTTCTTCCTCGCAGCTACGGTTACCTAACCCACCCAAGTTCGATGGAGACCCTAAAAATTGCAGAGGATTTTTAAATCAATGCTCCATACAATTCGAGCTTCTACCTGGGAACTTCCCCTCCGGAAAAACGAAAGTGGCCTATGTGATTTCGTTATTGTCCGGTCAAGCTTTAGCATGGGCTTCCCCCTTATGGGAGAGGGACGACCCCATTCTACATAACTTCAACCTCTTCTTGTCCACCTTCAAGAAAATATTTGATGAGCCAGGAAGGGTGTCCAATGCCGCTTCCGGCTTACTACGTCTCCGCCAGGGAAACCAGTCTGTGGGGCAGTATGCGGTCCACTTCAGAACCATGGCCTCTGAACTTCGCTGGAACGATGAGGCTCTAGTAGCTACATTCTGGCAGGGCCTTTCAGACCGAATCAAAGACGAGTTGGTATCCCAGGAACTCCCTACGTCTTTGGACGACATTATCTCCCTCTGTGTCAAAGTTGATTTGCGTTTCAAGGAACGTAATTCTGAGAAGGAACAGTCGCGGCGTAGCATGATTCGCTTGGCCCCCAACTTCCAAACCCCTGTTCTTCCCCCTGAAGAGCCCATGCAACTTGGGAGGACCCGCCTATCAGCCGAAGAGAGGGAGAGGAGATTTCGGAACAAGTTGTGTTTTTATTGTGGAGAGAGTGGCCATCTTCTGAGTTCTTGTCCCAAACGCTCGGGAAACGACAGGGCCTAACGAGTTCTGGAGCTGTGTCGTTGGGCCTCTTTTCTCAGTGTCAGTCAGTTCCCAATAGTAATGATTGCCTGTCTATTCCCATTTCCCTTCAGTTAGGACTAAAGACCTTCCCGCAGTCGGCTCTTCTAGATTCCGGAGCCGCAGGAAATTTCATTTCTGCCACAGTAGTTAAACAATTCGCTATTCCCACACAAGCCTTGGAACAACCCATCTCTCTGATGGCCATTGATGGGGGAAGAATCCCTGAGGGGTCCATCTTGGTACGCACTATTCCTCTTCTACTTCAGATAGGAGCACTTCATCGGGAGAAGATTTCTTTTCTAGTAATACAGAGATCTACCAACCCAGTCATCCTAGGACTTCCTTGGTTTCGTGCCCACTCTCCCACCTTGGACTGGAAATCTGGTCACATATTGTCCTGGGGACAGTCCTGCTTCTCTCGCTGCCTACAGAGAGTGGTTCCCCCGAATAGTCCCAGGCGTACCCAAGAATTTCCTGTGACTCTCCTGCCTGAGCCATACCAAACCTTCTCTGATGTTTTCTGTCAACAAGAGGCCACTAGACTTCCCCCTCACAGAATCTGGGACTGTGGCATTGATCTGATACCTGGTAAACCCATTCCCAGGGGCCGTGTTTACCCCCTTTCCCTCCCGGAATCTAAGGCTATGGAGGAGTACATCCAAGAAAACCTAAACAGGGGCTTCATCCGCAAGTCTGCCTCCCCAGCTGGGGCTGGCTTCTTCTTCGTAAAAAAGAAAGATGGGGGCCTCCGCCCTTGCATTGATTACAGAGGCCTGAATGCCATTACCGTTAAAAATCGGTATCCACTGCCACTGATTTCTGAACTATTTGACCGGATCAAGGGTGCCACCATCTTTTCTAAACTTGACCTCAGAGGAGCGTATAACCTTATACGCATTAAGGAGGGGGATGAATGGAAGACGGCGTTTAACACCCGAGACGGCCACTTTGAATATCTGGTCATGCCTTTCGGGCTATGCAATGCCCCAGCCATATTTCAGAGCTTTATGAATGAGCTGTTTCAAGACCTCTTGTACCAATCTGTAGTCATCTACTTGGACGACATTCTCATCTTTTCTCAAGATCTAGCATCTCATCGTACTCATGTATTGGAGGTCCTCTCTCGTATCCGAAAAAATCAGTTATTTTGCAAATTGGAGAAATGCACCTTCGAGCAGAGACAAATTCCCTTCCTGGGATATATTATTTCGGGCACCGGTCTACAGATGGATCCCACAAAATTGAAAGCCATACTTGACTGGCCCCAACCTTCAGGCCTTAAAGCCACTCAACGCTTCCTAGGATTCTCCAACTATTATCGCCAATTTATCAAGGGGTACTCCTCTCTCGTGGCTCCCATCACAGCATTGACCCGCAAATCTGCTGATGCTGGTATTTGGTCCTCTGAGGCTATCCAAGCCTTTATATTATTAAAGTCTCTCTTTTCATCCGCACCCATTCTTCAACAGCCAGATTGTTCTCGTCCCTTTGTCCTGGAGGTAGATGCCTCTTCTGTTGGCACAGGAGCCGTACTATCACAGCGAGGTCCTTCTGGAAAACTTCATCCCTGCGGATTCTTTTCCCGTCGCTTTTTACCTGCTGAGAGGAATTATGGGATTGGCGACAAAGAGCTCCTGGCCATCAAATTGGCTCTCTCCGAATGGAGACATTTACTAGAAGGAGCGCAATTCCCTATCACCATATATACCGACCATAAGAATTTGCTTTCCTTACGCATACCCAATGTCTTCCATGTCTCCTTGTTAAAACCGATGGTAACCAACAGATTCTCCACCTCATCCAGAACTCCTCCTCCTGCTGTGGATCGGGATCAAGTTGAATACGAGATTAAAACTATCCTAGACTCTCGTAAAGTTCAAGGTGCCATACAGTTCTTGGTGGATTGGAAGGGTTACGGCCCTGAGGAGCGCTCATGGGTAAGAGCCATTGACCTACATGCTCCCCGTCTACTTAAATCCTTCCATAAAAAATTTCCTTTGAAACCCTATTAGGTGTTCGGAGTCCACCTTTATGGCAGGGGGTACTGTTACGGACTTACCATATCCCTGCCGCTCCGTCCAGCCGCACTTCCGCATTCAGGACCATGTGACCGCACCCGGAGGCGGTCACATGACCACAACCTAGAGGCGGGGATTTTGAATCCCCTTCTGTATAAAAACCTCACTCTGACACTCGCTGAGTGTCAGAGCAACACTTACCTGTTCCTGGCTCCTGCTCTTCGTGGATTGCAGTGTCTTCCTGTTTCCAGTGTCTCCTGTGTGCTGATCTCTGCCTGTTTGACTTCCCTGGCTCTCTAATCCCTGTGTACCGACCCGGCTTGCTGACCATTCTCCTATTCTTGTGACCCATGTACCGAACCTGGCTTGTTGACTCCGAGTTGCCTTCTGATTCTG
Source organism: Mixophyes fleayi (assembly GCF_038048845.1). Classification (NCBI taxonomy): domain Eukaryota; kingdom Metazoa; phylum Chordata; class Amphibia; order Anura; family Limnodynastidae; genus Mixophyes; species Mixophyes fleayi. Next base: position 241,114,910 of record NC_134402.1, read on the forward strand.
CCTGACTCCAGTCCTGTGTACCGAACCGGCTTGTTGACTCCGCTACCACCGCTTCACTCCGCTGTACTACATCTTGAGGCGAACCTGGGGACCGCGACCTGCGACTCCTGGCAGCGAAGCCCACCCCGCCTTGCGGCGGTTCTTGGTGAACACCGGGGAGATCGTTAGACTCCGCACCTCAGGTAAACCAGCGCTAATCAAGATTAGTAATATAGTATCCAGAATCTGTTACAATACATACATATGTTCAGTTGGATGTATCTAAAGATACGTCCAGACTCTAACACAGTAGCATTTGCACCAGACATATATCATGCATACAAGTGTGTATACTTATGCCCCATCATAGTGTAGGGATAATATTGAGATGTGATTTGACAGTGTCACGATTAAATGCTAAAGTTGCATAACCCTATATGCACACAATATAATAATAATTATTATCATTTATTTATAAAGCGCCAACATATTCATCAGCGCTACACATTGAAGGGATCATAATACAAATAAATGGCATACAATTAATGACATGAAACAGAAAGTAGTGATGACCCTGACAAAATGAGCTTACAATCTAAGAGGTGTGTGGAGCCAGGACATAGCCACATCCAAGAGGATGCATCTATATCTAATTGTAGTGCAATTAAACACTCTTCATGTACTTTCCCCTGGTGCAGGAAGACACAAGTCATGGTTTGGTAAAAATGTATATATAGACATATGCTGCACATTTTTGCTGCACTAGGTAAAATATAATGTACACTTAGCACTAGGTAAAACATAATGTAATAAAAAATGTTTAGATTTATAAATTAGATATATTAGATATAAGTGTACACTCGGGTATCCAGAATGCCTAGCACTTGGGGTTTTCCATATAATGAAGTTTTCTGGAATTTAGCACACCAACTAAAATAATGCCTGTTTACAGAAAAAATACCCCTGGCATCACCCTCTTCATTAAATTCAGGACCACTTTGGACTTTACATTTTCACAGTGACTGTAGGGGAAGCACCTAATGATCATGTCTGTGAGTATGACCATACCTGCCAGACAGGGGCAGGCTGGATAGGGGGGCTGGGGGGCAGAGGGGCTTCTGCTCCCCAGGCTGGTCCAATAGTGAGCTACCTTGGGCTGAATCACTGGGCTACCTGCCTTTTTTTTTCCTTTAAAATGTTCCTAATAGACTGCTAAATCGAGTCTTGCCCCCTGGCTAAAATTTGCCAGCCCTCCCATACTGCCAGGAGATTACAGAGGGGACTGCCACAGGGCAAGTGTAGGGGCGTGCAGGGCCGCCGAGAGGGGAAGGGAGCCGGCACAAAAAAGAAAAAAAAAGAAACAATACTCACGTGATCGGCGCAGCGGTCCTCCTTCCTCTCTTCTCCATTCACACTGACTGCCAGTGATCAAGACGTCATCAAGTCACGCCCGACAGTCAGTGAGGAGCACCGCAGCCAGGACACAGCATGAAGAAAGCAGCATGAAGACAGAAGAGAAGACAGAAGAGAAGAGAAGAAAGAAGCTGACAAAAGGTAAGGAAAGAAACGGAGAGGCAAGGGGAGGAAAACAGAAGGGGACAGTACTATAAAGAAGAGGGAGTAAAAAAACGGGGGAGAGAGCCTGACAGTAAAAGAAAAAAGGGGACAGAGCCTGACAGTAAAAGAAAAAAGGGGACAGAGCCTGACAGTAAAAGAAAAAAGGGGACAGAGCCTGACAGTAAAATAAAAAAGGGGACAGAGTCTGACAGTAAAAGAAAAAAGGGGACAGAGCCTGACAGTAAAAGAAAAAAAGGGACAGAGCCTGACAGTAAAAGAAAAAAGGGGACAGAGCCTGACAGTAAAATAAAAAAGGGGACAGAGTCTGACAGTAAAAGAAAAAAGGGGACAGAACCTGACAATAAAAGAAAAAAGGGGACAGAGCCTGACAGTAAAAGAAAAAAGGGGACAGAGCCTGACAGTAAAAGAAAAAAGGGGACAGAGCCTGACAGTAAAAGAAAAAAGGGGAGAGAGGCACAATGTAAAAAAGAAGGGGGGAAAGCAGCATGGAGGGCGCAGTGTGAGCATAAGGGGGCACAGTGTAGTTGTGATGAAGGGGCACAGTATTGTGTGTGAGATGGCACAGGGGGCTTGTTGCAATGTAGTGTGTGAGGTAGGTGGTGGCTAATTAATGGGCGCTATTTTGTTTGTAGGGTTATAGTGAGGCAATTTAATAGTGGGGACTATTAATTTAAGATGGGGTGGTTTGGGGGCTATTGAATATGGGGGTGAGTTTGGGAAGAATGAGGTCTATTTATTAAATGTGACTAAGAATTATTTAATGGCAGTGATGGTTGCGGGAAATAGGTATTGCTGTTTGCAGGAAGGGAATAGGTTTATTTATTAAATGTGAATAGTATTATTTTAATGTTGGGGCTGGAGGAAGGCCTAATTATTTATCGTGGGTGCTATTGATTTAACGGCGGGGCTGGCTGTAATTTTCTAAATGTAGCCATTTTTTTTTCCAAATAGGTTCTTCAACATTCCAGGACCAGACAAGCCACAACTAAAGAAACCAGTAGCCACAGGTGGAGAAAGTGAGAAAAACAGGTAGGAGAGAGCAGCACAGTGTGTGAAATGTTGTGATTCTAGTAGGGACAATACCAATTTTTGGTGAATGTTGTGCCCAATGTAAGGTGCAGGCGAAGACTGAACTGTTTGTGTACACACTGCATTCTTTCTATACGACACTGTGGTGCTAGATGTCCTGAAAGTCAGGAGTGCTTGGACATATGTGACGTTCCAGCGAATTGAGAGCCTAGTGATTTTGATGTTAGTCACGCCCCCAAATGCATAACCACACCCCCGAAAATTTTTGCATGCTCGACTACAAGGGGGGGGGGAGGGGGGGCATGAACTTGTTGTACCGGGGCCCTGAATTCCTCTTGGCAGCCCTGGGGGCGTGAAATTGAGATCCTCTTCATCACAGCCCCACATCCACAATGTGGTAGTCAGACCAAGGTGGCGCTAGGTTCTGTCGAGAGGCAGGATCATGGAAGGTAGTCTACTCTCTTAAAAGTCAGGAAGGATTCTCCAAAATTCTGGAGCCTACCAAATTTTCTGAGAAAGTAGGTGAGTATGTGTAATTTATTTTTACAGAATATCAAAAATTATATACATTCTTCTTATTTCTCACTTTCAGAACTTTCCAATAGGTTTTCTGATAAATCCAACTTTGAAAAAATATTAAAGGACCACCGAACCACAGAATTTTAAATTTCAGATATGAATAATGAAGGTAATATTAATAGTTATTCAGTCAAGTTGTGGCTTTATTTCTCCTTTTAGCTGAGTACATTTATGCACCGGTACCAAAAAAATTCACAGATGAAAGATATCAAGAAGGGAATCAAAATTGAATTTGATTTTAATGGTTATTATAATTTATATAATTGCAAACATATATCATGTAGAATTAAATAAATAAATGTGAACTGATCTATTGTATCTAATATATTTAATACATTACTTTTCTTCCAAACTCAGCACAGCCTGCAATATAATACAATTACCACATTCAGACAAAAAGGAAATTAACTGGAATGGAAATCCAACCAAGGTGAGTGCTTTTCTATTTAAATATGCACATAATCTAATTTTCTTGCGAAGAGGGAATGAAAACACTGTGTTACTGGTCATACTGTTCCTGCACAAGTGATAAGAATGCTGAATACTAATGTAAGAAGTAAATCAAGTAGTGTTCCATGTTGTTTCACTTTCTGGAGTATTTTAAATGGTAAACATTAATTTGTTTATCATGTTATATCATTGAACTTTTAGAAATCCAACTATTGTATGCATATCTCTTGTTAATTTTTTCTTGCTTTTGTTATATTGGTCCATCTTTTTTGTTCCTGAGCTCTGATGACATAGGGATGGGCTTGTTTCCTCTTTTAGCATTCAGTTAGTGGTTATGTAGAGCACATTTTCCAACTAGCCTTTCTTTGTGAATTTCAGACTTCTACCAATCCCTTCGTATATGCTTTAGTCACAATTATTCTGCAAGATGCATAGTTAAATGGCGCCCACGCTGCAAATTCTACACAAACGCTGTCCACTGATCTGCAGGATCTTCTACTCTCAGTACACTCAGTGGCGGATTAAAATTATAATGGAGTCAGGGAAGTACTCAATCCATGGGCCCCAATCCCCATACATTTTTTCTTGCGTGATAAAATACATTTTCATTATCCACTCAGGACCACTTTTGATTATAAGTTTTCATGAGAACACACAGTAAACTTCTCTTTAAATGCCATTTCCATGTTTATATTGATCATGTGCATTTATGTACACAACCAGGGCCGGTGCTAGCATGTCTGGCGCCCCCTGCAAAAATTAAATTTGCGCCCTCCCTTTTTATAAATTATTTGTTCTTTCAATAAGGTATTTCTTCTTTTAAAACAAATATTATATTATAAACTTTCATAAAGAGAGTAATACAGGTAAGTACATTAAACAGGGTACATTTATTGCTCTATGAATAATCTAAAGGAAGAATATGTATTATTTGCAATAAAATTTAACATTTTAGCAAATTAATTTGGTGAGCAGTATAGAAGAGAAAAAAATGCCCCATCACACTGTGACCTCCTTCATCACACTGTGCCCTCCAGCATCACCCCCCACTGTGCCCTCCAGCATCACCCCCCACTGTTTTACCCCTGTAGCATCACCCACTCCCCTCCACTGTGCCCTCCAGCATCACCCCCATTTCACCCCTGCAGTATCACCCACCCACATTATTTCACCCCTGCAGCATCACCCCCCTCCCACTGTTTCTCCCCTGCAGCCCCCCCCCCCCCCCCCGCATTTTCACACTGCCCCCTCTGTGTTTACTTACCTTTATGGTCTTGTCCTCTTCCTATTCTGTCTTCTTCTCTTCGGCACCCTCCTCTGTCCGGCTTCACACTGACAGTGTCATGGCGTGATGACGTCATTACAGACACTGTCAGTGAGCAGAAAGGGATTTCTTTTTTGGTAGCAGGGCCAGTGGACAGCGGGGAAGGTAGGCGGGGGAAGCGCCTCTCGGGTATAGGGCCTCAGGCTTGCTTACCCCACTTACCGCATTCCGCTGGCCCTGTACACAACAGGTTATCAAATGAAAGTAGCCCACTGGCGCAATAGGTGATAGACGGTAGATGAGCGATCCAGCAGGATTAGGGAAAGCAGACTATGTAGTGATAGTGTAGTACAGCACAACAGGGCAGGATTGGTTAGCTGATGTAGCACATCACACACAGAGAATCCAAGCTGCTACAGTAGAACACCGGTTTGGATAAACTGAAAATACACTACACTCAGGAGATTTGCTGGGTCGGATACACTGATGCTCAGTAGAGTAGTCAGTATGGATAGCCAGGTCGGATACACAGGAGCACTGGCAGCAGCGTAGTCAATATGGATAGTCAGGTTGGATGCACAGGAGCACAGGCAGCAGTGTAGTCAATATGTATATCTGGGTCAGAATCACAGGTACACAGGCAGCAGAGGGTCCAGATGAAGCGGTCTAACAAGCCAAGGGTCATACACAGGGAAACACCAGATAGCAGCACAGGATACACAGGAAGAGTCAGACGCCAAGTGGAAACTTGTTATTTGACACAAGCAGTGTGTCAGAGCGTGCTAGATATAGGAGAAGGGAATTCAAATTCCCCGCCCCTGTGTCACATGACCAAAGCCGCACCGCCCGCCCGGATGAACAGAAGCTTTTCTAGTCAAGTCATTATTGCCGCATCTGGAGCTAAGGTATTATTTCTTCAAATATGTAGATGTTGCGCCTCACATAATTCACACCTCCAAAACTGTGAAAGCACAATCATGTCAGATTCCTTTCACCCAATACCCACAGGGGTTTCTATCTGTTAGGTCAGGTTAGGCACATTTCCTACAATAAATATTTATGGAACACATGCTTCAGAATCACTTTTCCAAGTTTATATAATTTCTCTGTGTACTATGTCATTAAAAACAAACTACTGTACATTTGTTATTTACAAAATACACTATCACATACACATGCACAACAGGTAGCAAGGTTCTTCATGGAGACACATTGTGACCATTAATGCATCATGTATCAATACACTAGGAATGTGTATATCGTAGTTGCATACTCTTGACTTTGGTTTCGTCCATCACTATTCTACCTTCTACAATCCTTGGACTTCAGTTTGTACCTCATGACCAGTCCGGCCAATGACTAAGTGGCTTGGCCGGACATGGTGTGTCTTTGATTGCTACCCCATCCAAGTGGTTCTTTCGTAGGATGCCCCTCCCCCTAAATTTCATGTGGTTGCGGAACTGCTGTTTTTTTCTACCTTTCAAATTTATTCAGCTGTGAAGTTAAATGCAAAAAATCTGTAATCCAATTAGTTAGATAAATATAACCTTAAAGTCAGGCTGTATCCGAAGCCAAAGTATGAGAGCGACCCATCACTTGTAGTGATAAAAGAAAAAGAGACTAACACCATTCAGCAAGACGTGGAGGGGTGTTTTGTATAAAATAGAAAACAAAGTTGCTTTTTGTGTGCACAAGCCTTATTAAAGGGTGGGAACAAATCATGAGTCAAGCAGGGCTATTTTTTCTCATCTCCAATATAATAAAATACTATTTGAGCTGATTTTTAATGTTTCTGTAATTATCCAAATAAAGGCTTTGTGCCAGCATGTTATATTATCTCTACTATTTCATAATCAATTCTTGCATCCCGTCTTTTCTTGAATAAATAGTGTTTAATGTATGTACGTTATTGATGAGTTTGGACTTGGCCTTTCATATTGCAATAGTGTACCTGCCTTTCAAAATATGTATTTTAATCACTCATCTAAAAACTAGATATGATTTGTTTCCTTTACAGCTTTTCTCAGCAAACCGACTAGTGAATCATTGCAGGGTTTGTGTAGATGCTTCAACTTCCTTATTTATTGGAATCATTCAGTTGAGATACATTGAATTTGACACATGTAAGATGAGCTGAGCACATGATTTAAATTTCTGGTTGAAAAACTTTGTACTTCTATATTTCACAATCTTTATTATTTTGGTTTGAGGAAGGAAAACTCGTGCATATACAGCAACATAATACATATAAGGAAACTTGTTTTAGGGTTACAGTGAACATTTTATTAAAAATTGAACTGCACTACCACCTAGGAAAATATTTTGCTAATGTGCATAGGACCCTCTCTGTGCTCTTCTCATTGATCTCTATGGAAACACATGGTGTACATACCCACTAGATGTTAACAGTAGCGGTTTAACCAGCATTGTGCTGCATTTTCCCCATTGATGTCAATGGCCCAATAACTTCAATGGAGATGTGCTCTACATGTAGACTAGAGCTTCCCATTGATTTTTTTCTTTCTCACATCAATAATGATTCTATAATCTCTACTCATGTATCCTGAAATGAGTGAGTCCCTTTGACTCCCCTTGTGACCAGTTAGTTACCTTATGGGTAGCGTGATTGGCTGAGTGACTAAGGTGAGTCCTAGAACAGTTTGCATCCTTTGCTTTTAAAATTCCTCTGGATTACAATAACCATCGTTTATTTAAACTCCATAGCGCCTGACAATCAGATACAGATATGACATACATTAATATAATAAACATACTAACAGATACATTAATACAATTAATTATAATTACACATACATGGATCGTTATGAGCTATTTACATCAGATAGGTAGACACGCATGAAACATAGGGTATAGAGGACCCTGCCCATGAGAGCTTATTCTAGGGAAATGTTTCTAAACTAATATATCCCCATTATGCAATCTAAAATGTAATATGTAAAAGGGAAGTAATGATTTTACATCATCATCATCACCATTTATTTATATAGCGCCACTAATTCCGCAGCGCTGTACAGATAACTCATTCACATCAGTTCCTGCCCGATTGGAGCTTACAGTCTAAATTCCCTAACATACACACACAGACGACAGAGAGAGAGACTAGGGTCAATTTTGATAGCAGCCAATTAACCTACCAGTATGTTTTTGGAGTGTGAGAGGAAACCGAAGCACCCAGAGGAAAGGAAACCCACGCAAACATGGGGTAGAACATACAAACTCCACACAGATAAGGCCATGGTCGGGAATTGAACTCATGACCCCAGCGCTGTGAGGCAGAAGTGCTAACCACTTAACCACCGTGCTGTGACCAGTTGATGGCAAAGGGAGAATACACAGGGGAAGAATGTTAATATGGGAAGAGTGACATCTGTAGAAATTACAGCTACAAGTCTTTGTATGTGAGTCTTCATTGAAACATTGTGTTTTTGTTTACATATTGTTTGTATGTATGTTGCAAATTAACCAAGTGCATTTTTCCAACATCGATATACATTTCCAGAAGATTTAAGCACAAAAGCATTTTGAAGGGTTACATTACTTCATGTTTTTCCTGTTGGTTACAAGAAGAATTCCTATGGATTACAAATAGTGGAGATTGCAAGTAGTTTACAATCCCTTGAGTTACAAAAGAAGGCCATTTCCTGTGGATTACAAGAAGAATTCCAATGGATTACACATTTTTTCCCAAGAAGGTGATCTTGGAATACAATATTTTTTTTAATTAAATTGAATAACTTTTGTATTCATTATTAATAAACAAGGGTTTATGGAGCTTTTATTTCAATACTCATTAGCAATTGTGTCCATGTTTTATTTTCACTTTAATATTATTTTAGTATAATGAAATGGGGTTTTATGGATCTTAACATTTACTGAAACCACTGAGGTGGAAATATTCTTTATTTGACTGGTATCACAGCCCAGCTGTGCTGGAACTAGCCCCAGTGATTTTTACCACTGGGCTGGTAGTCTTTCAGAGGGGGGTACAATGTTTTTGCAGCCCTCCCCCCAATAGAGGCTCCAGCTATGTGCTGGCTGTGCTGGTTCCTGCTCTGCCCGGGGCATAAAATTGTCTATGTCTGGTTTCCACATGTCACGGGCACTAGGAGTCTTTACCCAGGGATCACCAGGTGGTAAGCTTACCAGAGCAATGTAGATGGTAATAGTGTGCTCTGGTAGCAGGGTGATCACGGAACAGGCAATAGTAGGTGATGAGATGCTCAAGAAAGTCTATGACTAGCAGCACTGGTAATATGGAGGTAATAATACACGAGGAACTGTATGGACAAGGGCAAGTGGAGGTAGTCAGTGGTCTGCGTTAGCAGGTTGTACCACTGCTATAGTGAGGAGGAATGTCCAACAGAAACGAGGAGGTGATGAGAGTCAGCGGTCTGCGGATAGCAAGTGGTACCGCTGTCTGAGTGAAGGAATGGAATCCAAGTGGAGGTATCCGGGAAGTCAGTGGTCTGCGGTAGCAAGTTGTACCACTGCTATGTGAGAGGAATGGAACAGGTGATACCGGAACAGGAATCAGTGGTCTGCCTTCAGCAAGTTGTACCACTGAATATATATGTGAGGAGGTGTACGGGGAGGGACTGCAACACAGGATGTACACGGGCACATTCAACACGATCCACAGTAATATGCACAATATATATAAATGACTGAACAGGTCTGCAAATGTAGGAAGTCTCTGAAGTAATCCAGCACAAGGTAACACAGTCAATGATGGCAAAAGACTCAGCGGATTGCAGACTCCAGAGGAGAACCAACACAGTCCAGCAAGATATGCAATACACCAGCACAGTCAATGAGAAGTATGCATACCGTGGTTCAGAAGGCAGTCAGATAGGAGTGCAGTGATACCTGGGCGGCAGGAGGCCGACAGGATGAGAAGTCCCTGGATGTAAGAGGCAGGAGTCTAGTAGGTGCAGCGCACAGGTAAGTAGACCAACAGGGACACGAATCCACAGGAATCAGTAACACATGGAACTGGACTCATGGAGCACCCAGGAGAATGGAGATGATCTAGCAGAGGAGTAGCTGATGAGATACGAATCCAATGCTGACAGGAGGGTAGAGACCAGCGGGAAACAGGAAGGCGTGGAGAGCGGATCAGCAGTAGATGGACGATAGCGCTGGCAGCGGCAGCAGGACTCTGCGGACCCACGGGAGAGATGAGATGAGGCTGACGTGCACAGGAGCAGCGGATAGGAATCAGCTAGCAGTCACGATGATGAACACAGGCGAGTTGCCAGCTGGAGACTGTAGTGCACGGAGGCAGCGGATAGGAATCAGCTCACAGTCACGATGATGAACACAGGCGAGTTGCCAGCTGGAGGCTGTAGTGCACGGAGGCAGCAGATAGGAATCAGCTCACAGTCACGATGATGAACACAGGCGAGTTGCCAGCTGGAGACTGTAGTGCACGGAGGCAGTGGATAGGAATCAGCTCACAGTCACGATGATGAACACAGGCGAGTTGCAAGCTGGAGACTGCAGTGCACGAAGGCAGCGGCTAGGAATCAGCTCACAGACTTGATGATGCACAGGTGAGTGGATAAGGAGAGAAGGCTGTAGTGCACGGAGGCAGCGGATAGGAATCAGCAAACAGTCACAATGGAATATAATAGCGTTGAAGTGGTATAGAAGACTGTAGTGCACGGAGGCAGCGGATAGGAATCAGCTCACAGTCACGATGATACAGTTGATGGTAGAAGTGGTATGGAACCACAGTAGTAGAAGTGGTTTGGAAACCACAGAGGTAGAAGTGGTTTGGAAACCACAGGAATCAGCAGCGCTGAATACACGAGGAAACACAGGAACACCTTCAGAGACTCATGGGGAATGAGACTCCAAGATCAGGCAACGTGGTGTTGACCACAGGTGCTTAATATAGGGAGTGTTGCCTGATCTGCCAATTGAGTTAAAGGGACATACACAGAAGTATAGGAAAGGGCTGCGCATGCGCAGACCCTCAGGATGGAGGACGGCCACGGTTCCTAAATGTCCGGGAAGAGGCACTCACGGTCCGGTGAGTGACACCACACAGCAGGAGGACCCCAGGCTCATTGTCCCCCTGCGTTAGTTGGATCCATGTTGAGGGATTTTGGGGTGGAAAGGCTGTCGGATTTTATTTATTTAATAAATGGGCTTCACCCATTCATATCAATAGCCCGTTCAATTCATTGGATTTTCTACATGTTGATATAAATAAGCTACTGGAAGGAATGGAAGAGGCCCTGTATCTCTTGTTTTATGAATGCATTTGAAACGAATGTGAATGTGTCCAGTTCATATCAGTTGAATGTATACCACATTCATTAAGGAAAGGAAAGCAAAAAAATGGGCTTGGGGGCAAGTGGGCATCTGCCCCCTGGGCCGGTCCTATAGTGGGCTACCTTAGGCTGTGTCACTGGGCCACCTGCATTTGTTTTCCTTTAAAATGTTGAGTCTTGCTCCCTGGGCTAAAATTTACCAGTCCTCCCCTGGGGGGATGTAAATTTAAAATGTGGGGACAGATCTATAGTTGGGGAAGGGCATGTTCTGGATCAAGTGAAAGTCGGCTATAGATCTAGGATCTGATTCATTAAGGAAAGTTCTCTTTTTTTTTACTTTAGTTTTCTCCTGGACAAAACCATGTTACAATGCAAGGGGTGCAAATTAGTTTATTATTTTGCTCATAAGTTAAATACTGGCTTTTTTTCCTAGATCAACTTTAAATGTCAGTGTACAAATAAGCTATCAAATATTTGTGTGCTACATGAAAAAACAGCCAGTGTTTGACTTATGTACAAAATAATAAACTAATTTGCACCTCTTGCATTGTAACATGGTTTTGTCCAGGAGAAAATTTACTCTTTTTTTGCCTTACTTTTCTTAACGAATTAGGCCCCAAAGTAAATATATGCTTTTACATGAAGCTTGCAGTTGTGTTTTATTGATAAAAATGCAATACTTAAGCTAAGAGAGCTGCAACATTTTTGCAATAAAGTAGTATAAAAGTTTTATTGTAGTGAAAAAGTGAAGAAAATTGATACATGACATGAGAAGGCAGCAGGATAGTTAATACAAATATCCAAAATATGTATTATGGGGCATATGAATGAAAGAAATATATATGGGCTATCTTTATAAACTGCATAAAAATCCATCCAAAAAAGTTCCTATTTAAAGAATATGTTTTTCACAAGGTATAATTATCACAATAAAAAAAGCAAATATACTGATCCTATAACCTATAATCTCTCACAGTCAGTGGCAGAACTACCATTCTTGTGGCAGGTGCCATGCGCTGGGGCCCATGGAGATAATGGGGCCCGCTGCATGGCAGATGCAGAGGGTCGGGGGTCACGGTTCCCTCCTCGCTGCCCCGGGGCCCACAGCTCACTAGTTCCTCCTCTGCTCACAGCGATACTCTTTGGCCATTTAGGGATCATTTTAATACATATCCAATAAAGTATTTTATTTTTAAATATTACTCTATCACTCTAAGAGTACTCCTATTTATATTCCATGCTTTCTTTCTTTTCCTTTTGTTAATTTCTATGAGCTATACATGGTAGCGGAGCACCACTCAAGTAATTGTTGGCATTGTATCATTTGATTATATATTATATATAACATACAGGGTGAGTGAATGCCTGGTGCGTTGGATACTTTCTTTCTCTTCACAGCGATAGTCTCTCACAGTGATTGCAGAATCCATTAATGCATATATCCATTCTAGCACAAAACCCAAGAATTGTCTTGTGATTCACTAGCACATGTTTTACCATCAGGAAGAATATAAATGTATGTATAAAAAGCAAAAGGTCAACCAGTGAACTTATGATCTTGGAACTATAAATTAGTTTAGTGACTCATGGGACTTTAGAGTGGACCCATGAACAGACCTCAGCACCCTGTTACCCAGTGCTTAGTGAGTCAAAATACACAAGCATCATATGGTCTATGAATGTTGCTGGCAGTGTTCAGACAGTGAATCAAAAGTACTATGTTGCACTTCTTGCTATTTACAGGTAAATAGTTTCTGTGTTGGACCCCTGGATTCCGATATGGCATTAACCTAGTTATAAGCAAACTTCACTTCCTATTCACACTGTACATATGCTTACCCAGAAGAACTTTGCATACATTACATTTCACATACCGTATAGGTAAGAACAGCAATGATCAGACTTAGAAACCCTTTTAAACACATATTCTAAATTTTTAAAAAAATGTATAGGCAAACAGTATTTAACTACCACATTATTTGTCACTCATGGAAATGTATTTAAAAATAATATAGGAGAATGGTGAAAGAGACTCAACAATTGAAAACATGGGATTCACATTATAATAACCATACTCAGACGCCAACTGGTGTTGTACCTTATGCTATTGTGGTTTATTAGTGGCAGTAAGATATCATGGGCCTGATTCATTAAGGATCTTAACTTAAGAAACTTCTTATTTAAGTCTCCTGGACAAAGCCATGTTACAATGCAAGGGGTGCAAATTAGTATTCTGTTTTGCACATAAGTTAAACACTGACTGTTTTTTCATGTAACACACAAATACTTGATAGCTTATTTGTACACTGAAATTTAAAGTTGATATTTGTGTGCTACATGAAAAAACAGTCAGTATTTAACTTATGTGCAAATCAGAATACTAATTTGCACCCCTTGCATTGTACCATGGTTTTGTCCAGAAGACTTAAATAAGAAGTTTCTTAAGTTAAGATCATTAATTAATCAGGCCCCATATTCTTACTGATAATTACTAAAGCTTGAAGAATACAACCTTCTTTATACTGAATGTTGATAAAGGCAAAGGCCCCAGTGGATGTGCTTCAAACATTCTGCTAGTCAGGGAGGGAGAATGGTGTCAAACAGAAGTATCAAAAAGTGTGCCTTGCATATCTATGGCTTGTACAGACATAAGTCGGACTACCTGTAACCTAATATTTGTTCTATGAAAGGTCCCCAATACTTCCTTTAGGGTGCAAAATGCTATAGAACAGTTCTAAAGAAACATTCCCACAATGACTTTATCATGTTAGTGATTACTTGGGCCTTTAGGCTGAGCAGAATGTATGTATACCAGGCAGCGTGCCATCCACACTGGAATGGGGCTGCCAATTATGTCCATCTTACAAGAAGTGGTATTGATGGATATAGCATATTAAATAAAATAATTAATTCAGGGAATTTATGTGACTTCAATTTAAGGAATACATTTTTATCCCTGTCAGGCTAGATTGATTGTTGTCTCAGTGAATGTTTTGTTTTACTCTCCTCTGGATCAACACCAAATTTAGAATGATATAGATCTGTGCTGTCCTGTTGGATCTCTGGTGAAAATGTTTTGGGGATATCCCTGAATAGATAATAAGATATAGGGTATTTTGAAGAACCTGAGTTTTATTAAATGTAATATTATTATGCACTGGCATGAGTTTAGTCAAACAAAAAACACACATAACTGTGCAGCTCAAGCAATGAGACCAACAATTACATATCTGGTGGTTAACTAGAATCCAGCTACCTGTGGAGTCAATTTCTATATATTGTAGTTGCCAAAGCAAAGCTAAGGATGTGGTAACACAGGTCCCACAGTGAATGTTAAGCCTTCATGTGTTAAAATGACATCATATTACAATGTAAACTCATAACCTGATGTGTATTGAAGTAGCACCACATCATATTTTTTTATAACATTTTAAAACTAAATTACAAAAAAAACTGTTTATTTTTTTACACAGTTTACTAACAAAACTGAAGTAAACACAGGAAAATTTATTTTTATGTAAATAGAAACAAACACTCTGGTATGCATTTTTAAGAAGCAGCTCATATTTCTCATAATGACCATGAGAACTGGAGAATGGCAGTGGCTGTCTTTATTCAGCTTAGTCACTTGTGATTTCCATCTTTCTCTCTAGGAAGACATGATGAACCATCTGTATGAGTGTGTTGCTGCTACTGATGTAAAGGTCCTTTCGTGACTTGACGACACCACATAGGAGGAGCAATATAGCTAAGACGTAGAGAAGTGGTGCAGTCTATGCCCCGACTAGGCAGCTTCCAGACAGCATACATGGTTTGTGTGACAGCAACAGAGGCAGCAGTGCAATGCTGTTAGAGGCACAGCTGGGAAGCAGACAGGCACTGGTCCAGTGTGTATAATGGTCTTTCTCTGAGCCAGACTTCTCAGGAAAGCAGCTTACCAGAGACCCACTGGAGTAACTCATATTCCCTGGGTGATAGACTCCTTATATTTGAATCTTGCATTGACATTACATAAGGATGGCAGAGGCAGAGTTGCACAGAGAACGATTGCAAGCCATAGCAGTAAGTGGATTGTTTCATTTTACTCTTTTGTCTTTAAACGTGTGTATATGCTTGTGCTGTCTGGTGTGAGGTTTCCCTCAGGGGGCAGAGCATTCCAACATAGTAACGGTTGCTGAATGGAGGCAGCACGCTTCACACCATTCCCCTCTGGATTTCTCCTTCTTTGCTAATGCAGCCTGCAGTATCCTATATGAGTCTGCTTTCAGCACATATCTTCATTTTCATATGCATGCTATTTAAATATAGAATATTATTTTAGATTGAATGCCATGTTTTGCACCTCTCAGACAGACACCACAGGGTGGCTGAAAGGATATGACTTTAGGGAGTGTGTATTTTTAATGATCTATTTATTGCAATACAAATCTCAGAGCTCCTGAAGAACACTTTAGGTTGTGCTGGAGATATTCTAAAGCTCTAATTTGAGGTTGATATTTCAAGAAAATACTCATTTTAATTTATATACTGCTGTTTTTATCATGTTGAGATACAATTCCAGTCAGGACACCAATATGCCTTACCCAGATACTGCTTGTATATATAAAGGGGGGCATGCCAGCTGTATGCCATTTTATTTTCACACTATTTTGCAATTTAGAATGACTCATTTTAATCACATTTCTTTTATATCTTTATTACAGATCATCATGATTTTAAGTAGGAAGTTATATATAAGGGCATATAGAGACCCTCTATTGATATCACTTTCTGCTGTGTCTCAAATGAGATAATAGCATTAATAATGCAGGACTAAATAAGGGCATACAAAAAAGCAAAACAATTACAGGCTTGTAGAAACATGATACGTCAGAAAATGCTGACAGAATGGGCCATTGTTTACAACATTATAAGAGTGGTTTCTGGCGGAGCTGTGCCATGGCAATCATCACAAACATGTGTGCACAACTCCAACAATTGTGGGCTAAAAAACTTTTTTTGTTCACATTTTTTTTTCCTGCCAAGCTCTATTCTAAAGCTTTATTGGCAATATACATTGTGGCACTATGCATATATGTTATCCCATCAGAGCTTTTCTATATTCTTTATAGTGTATGAGCAAAGAACGTATGTACAAAAACGTATGTATGGTATCAAGAAGGAAGAGTTGTGTGAAATTGACATGGTCATTTTTCTCAGACTAATTCCAACAGTTTACAGCAAGTGTTCGGCACTGGTTAATGAGATCACGACCGTACAGTATTTCAAAATATTTTACAAGTGTCTTGGCAGGTGGCTCCATGTCAAGACTGCAGAACCTTTAATGCTTTTGTGTAAACGGTCATCAATATTGTTTCTGTATGTCAATTATTTGATTAGCTGTTGTACTATGTCGTTCTTGGTGATTACAGCTCACACATGTCATTGTTAAATGACTATGTTCCTCTTTTAAGAATTATTAACATAAATGATGGTCAGGATTTAACCCCCCCTGCTGCTTTTGCATTCCCCCTTCCCCTCATCTCTACAGAGCTCTCCGACCTTAACCTCCCCCAGTAATTTACAATGATCATTGTTATTTTTATTCTGGTAGGCATACATAAAAAATGTGTTCAGATTATAAAACACAAGGGAGCCTTTGGCTCCTGCGGTCCAGTCAACTAAGCCCATGCCTTTGTGACCTTTCCACTAATCCAGGCCTGGTCACCAGATTGTTTCTCAATTTCTAAAATACTAAAGTGGATTAAAAAATAATTTTTGTAAAAGGGAACTACATGACCCCACTGAAAATTAACCCTTGAGTGTTGCTTAACAAGTTGTAATACTTGTTCATTAGAGCTTTGTGCAAAAGTATTAGAGCCATGGAGAACTCACACAGGACGCTACTGTTCAGGAGATAACCTCATCAGCGTCTCAGTTCCCTAGCTTTTCTATACAAAGGGTGAGCCACTGTGAGCCTCTGTGCAGTTGTTGGCTGCGGATAGGTGTTGACTGAAAGCTGATTGGACATGCTGGAGATTGTGGACCTCATTTAGAGTTAAAACCAAAGCAAAAAAGGTGCAGATTTGTATAATGGCAAACCATGTTACGCTGCAGATGGGGGGAGCAAATTTTAAATGTGTGGACAAATTTAGAGTTGGGAGTAGGTCCTAGCTCAACTCTAAATTACAGTGTAAAAATAAAGCTGTCCAGTATTTGTGTGCTACATGCAACAGTAGCCAGCATTTTCCCTGGTGCACCCACTGCATTGCAACATGCAATGAGAGATGTCAGAGAGCACATTTTTACTTGTACTTTTTTTGCTTTGCTCCTAAGTCAAAATGAGGTCCTACGCTCCTAGAATTTAAAACAAAGATTATACATATAGACCAAACAGCACATTCAATATTTTTAAACTTTTCACACAAAATAATGCTAAACGTGTCTGGTGTGGTTGACAGACTATATTGTTTGGATTAACATTCACTATTTGAGAAGGAAGTCCAACTAACCTTAACTATACATCCTACAGACACAGTATTCTGTGTTACTTCAAATGTTCCATTACCACAACTATAGTATAAGCCAGAACTATAAAATTCAAGTCAGGGGGTGGGGGGAGGGGGGGGGGGGCAGCTACTCTGAGTAAAGTTGCGTGTTTGCCAACAACTATATATGTATATAATATTTAGGAAGAACCAGGATAATTACAATAGCATATGATGAGACCCACATGCTTCTTAAAATATAGATAATTCATTTTAAGCATGCAGGACATTATGCCAGCTAACTAGCATTTTTTAATAAGAAAAACAAGAACAAATCAAATGCTGTTTTATGGCTAAACATAGTGCTGGGGATTACTGGGTGCAATAATAACCGTTTTCTAGACAAGAGTTTAAAACTTAGCATTAACAGATCAATTCGATGTTCACTGGTATCTATTTCAACCACAACAGAAACACGTGTGCCATTCTTGATTATAGTAAAAGACGACTATCCCTTTGATAGTTTAGAGCATGATGAAACTATGGAACTGATGAATTCTGAAAAATAGAATTTAATAGTGCAATCATTGATTTAAAAGCACAGTACATAGTCATCACATAAAAAGTAGATATTGTAATTTAAAATCGCCACATGCCAACAAATAACTCTTACCCACATACCTTTGATGGGCAAGGTTTCACTGGGAAAGACCGTGGGTCTCATTTCAACAAATGGCAGAGGCGCATGTAAAATTATCTTTTTGTGTCTTGATTTCTTGATTTGTGCAAGAATGCTTCTGCCAAAACACACAAATGTATGGACAACATATCAGTGTCTGCAGCAGCAAAAGGTTACAGCGGCCATAGGCGTTGTGCGTCGTGGGGCATTCCTTGCAAAGTACGGAGTTGTCACACTAGTGCAACTAGTTTTTTTGCAGAGCAGTGCAAAAACAATATTTCAATCTGTGGAGCAAGATAATTCAAATTAGAAAAATAATTCTTTAGAGGTGTCCCTTGCTGTGCAAAAATGAACAGGGCTATTTACTTAAAAACAACATAAACAAAATATTTGATTTTAGCTCCAGCTCTAAGATGGTGGAGATAGGGTTAAGGGATCAAGTGAAGATTATGTACCCCTGCTTCCTCAGTAACATTGGGGGGAGTTATCAATCTGTTCTTTGTTGCCCATAGGAACCAAACAGAGCTCAGAGATTATCCCTAACCCTCACCCTAATAACCCTAACCCTAATTCCCCTACCCTAACAAGATTTGTGTCAAGTGAAGGTTATGTCCTAGGGTGACATAATCTTCACTTGATCCGAGTCAAGTTCTATACTTTTAATGAGCAAGGGCGGAGCAGCTGGAACACATGCAACGAACCAGCTGCACTGCTGCCTTCATCACCGGCAATCTAATCTGATTTACAGCTGAGCATATGTGACATATATGCCTATGGCACATAACACTATCATTGATTGACAGAGAATTACAATGTGTGCAACAATTTTAAGGCAGGCAACGCATGGGGCTTGCTGTGCTGCTGTACCTGCTGCTTGTGTTAGCTTATATAGTAAAAGCGGCAGTTAGAGTCCCTGCCTGCATCTGTTTACATGTTCCTGCAGCTCCAAGTCACTGATATAGGGTGGGGGGGTCTCTCGTACGAGAGCTTACCTTGGACGTCTGCGCTTGTCAGGGGTTTGGTAGGGATTGGTGCCGCCGTTACGGATACTTCGGGTGTTCCGATTGCCGATCTGTTTGTTTCTGTTCTTGGTTTTGCCGTGGCGCAGCCTGTGGATAGAGAAGGGATAAGGGGGGGGGGGGGGGGGAAGGGAGAGAGAGAGAGAGAGAGAGAAAAAAAAAAAGAGAGGGGGGGAGAGAGAGAGAGGGGGGGGGAGAGAGGGAGGATATGTGGGGGTGATGGGGATGTGTTGTGGAGAACACAGATTCCTAGTACCTTACAGTTGCTTATAGGGCTTCTATAAGTTTATAGCTCTTTTGGTGTTGTGAGTTGATTAGCCCTGTGTGGCGTCCCTATTGGCACTGTATATTGTGGGGGTAAGGTACCTCTTTGTGAGGGGTGTGGTGGAACGATGGGGGGTACTAAATAGCTCTTATATGGCTAGAGCTGAGATAAAGAGGCAGTGTGTGGTGTGCTGGCCTCTGTTATTGTGTTGTGTTGCTGTGTGTCTGGGATAGGCGCTCTATGCTATGTGTGGTGGTGAGTGGGGATAGGTGGTGTAAAGAGAGCTGTTAGGCTTTTTCCAAGTCACTGATAGGTTAGGATCATTGTGCTGTGATGACCTCACCGCCATGATCCCAGCTTATCAGTGCCTGGGAGGTACAGTATGATACAGAAGATCAGATGCAGAGACAGGCTCCTGCTCCGCTGCTTTCCGCTTCTACTATGCAAGTTATGATAAGTGAGAGAGAACAAAAAAGGGGCTGGGGTGGTGGCGAATGAAGAGAAAAGGTGGGGAGGATGATGAAGGGAAATAATGGGGGAGTGATGAAGAGGAATGGTGTCAGATAATGGACATGGTCATGGGGATAACTAACCTCTGAGGGATGATGAGACATGGTGGGGGAGGACAGTTATAGATATATTCCAAACCTCCACTGTCTTAGAGTTGAATAAAAATAAGAAATATATTTTGTGTGACATGATTACATTTATTTCATGATGCTAGGAAATGCATGAAATAAGATATTCTTTTAACTTTGGCAGTGCTGATTTAATGTACACTGTTGGGGGTATTCAATTGTTCGCGGGTTCGAGCGCGGAAAAACTAATACCGTTAATACGGTAATCTCTCGCTGGATTTCAGCTCGCAGCTCCCTGAGCTGCAAGCTGAAAGCCAGCGAGTAAATTATCGTATTAACGGTTTTTCCGCGCAGGATAATTTATGTACAAAATGATTTGGTCACACCTGTTAATTATTGAATTGAGCCGTTGCTAGAGGTGTATAAAATCAAGCATCTAGCAATGCAGTCTCCATTTGCAAGCATTTGTTATAGAAAATGGGTCGTTCTGAAGAGCTCAGTGACTTTACGCGTGGTACTGTGATAGGATGCCACCTTTGCAATAAGACAATTTGTGAAACTTCATCCCTGCTGGATACTCCACGGTCAACTGTAAGTGATATTATTAGAAAGTGTCAGCATTTAGTAACAACTCAGCCACGAAGCGAAAGACCGCGTAAAATCACAGAGCTGTGCCAATGACTGCCAAGGCGCATTGTGCGTAAAAGTACCCAGCGCTTTGCTGATTCCATAGCTGAAGGGTTCCGAACTCCCACTGGCATTAATGTAAGCAGAAAAACTGTGCGGCGGGAACTTAATGGAATGGGTTTTCATGACGGACGAGCTGCATGTAAACCTCAGATCACCAAGACCAATGCTAAGTGTCGGATGGAGTGGTGTAAAGCTCACCAACACTGGACTGTGGAGCAGTGGAAACGTGTTCTGTGGAGTGTCGAATCACGCTTCTCTGTTTGTCAGTCAGGTGGGTGAGTCTGGGTTTGGAGGATGCCGGGAGAACTTTACCTGCCTGACTGCATTATGCCAACTGTGAAGTTTGGTGGAGGAGGGATAATGTTATTGGGCTGTTTTTCAGGGTTTGGTCTTCAGTGAAGAGCAATTTTAATGCTTCATCATACCAAGTCATTTTGGAAATTGCTATCTTTCCAAATAGTGGCAACATTTTGGGGAAGGCCCTTTTCTATTCCAACATGACTGTGCCCCAGTGCACAAAGCAAGGACTATAAAGACATGTGTGAGGATACCACCCTTAGCTGGGATGGTAGTTAACTTCTGTGGGATTCAACTCACTCAGGTAGACCAGAATATATCCAAAATAAGGCTTTATTACGACAGCACAACACCACACGACATTCACAAGATACAGGGTAAATGGTAGCATGTATCCTCCAGCATCCTCTTGCGGTCAGCACTCCAAAATAATAGTCTCTTTCAGAGTCTTATCCTCCCGCAATATTACCACTACGGTGTCGCCCAGCCTGGGTTACTGGCTTACACAGTCCCTGTCCTGGTAGGGTTTCATCCAGCGGCTCTTCAATGCCTGCCCACAGTCCTTTTTGGTGATGTGTTGTACACCAGGATCCTCCAAGTTAAAATAGCTCTCTTAGCATTCTTCTCTCCTTATATTCCTGGCTGTATACAAAAGGAGTAGGGTCAAATGTCTCAATCCTCCCCCTTACATTCGGGGCCTCTCAGTGGACACATTAGGTGTTAGACATACTGTCTCTGTTACCTTGATTATACAATGGAATGGCTTGACTCAATTAGCTATTTGGCTGAATACACTGAACAAAGGGTTATAATATAACATTAAGGAATGACACTTCACGCTTGCGTGAAACAACAAGACATTTGACACATGGCATCTGCAACATTATACAATCTTTTGATACAATAACGTTTATATTGATACATATTAATACATTTCCGAATGCTATTTCAGCCAGTATATTACTGTGGAGGCACATTGCATATCATCTATAAGTTGTACCCTAATTAACTCTCAGATTACCTGTTGTCCTAGCTAATTAACTTGGGCTGCCCAGCTAGTTAACTCATACATTGTTCTGATTACAAACCAAATCTAAGCTGCACTGCATAGCAATGGACATTTGATACAAATGGTAATTACATTAGCAAACACAAGAAAAATGACTACTGGTGTCCTGTTGATTTCACACAGTATGGCAATATTATTTATATTTCTAATACATACAATATTGCAGGCAGGGCCGGACTGGGACTAAAAATCAGCCCTGGCATTTAAGGTACACAGGCCCACCTCAGTTCCAGCAGGAATGAAAATATGTGCCGCCGCGTAGCGGTGGCGCTGAACACGGCGTGACCTCATTGTGTTGTGGGTGTGGCCAACATGGGGCATTGATACATACATTATAATAATACATTACATTTTAGACAAATACACAGGCCTTACTGTTAGAAGCACACAGCGTTGCCTTCACAAGCAGTACGTTGTGAAGCGGGACATACCTCCCAACTGTCCTTGCAGTCGGACCAAATCCTGACTAAGGGAGACAGTCATCCAAATTCAGGACTGCCCTACCAGATTCAGGACAGTTGGCAGACTGTCCTGCTCTCTCCTACCTGTCTTGGTCACTTTCACCACTTGTAGCAGATGGTTTCTTTAGCTCAGTTCATTCTTGTCTCGAACCTGGAATATTGGATGCCCTATTTTGAAAAAAAAAATGGGTACATGAGATTTAGAAAACTCCAACCAGCCCCAATGTTAAAACAATAGCACTCACGTTTTATAATTAGGCCTACCTCCAGTCCCCACAATAATAATATTCACATTAATTAAGTAGACCAATTTCCCTCCAACCAGCCCCAACATAAAATTAACAGTATACCCATTTACTCAAGACATATTTCCCTCCCTCCAAACAGTCCCAGCAATAAATTAAATAGCATTAAAATGTAATAAATATAGCCATTTTCCACAACCAATCCTGACAATAAATAATTTATATTCACATTCAATAAATAGCCCTTCTCCCCAAAATCAGCCCCATATTCAATTGATAGCCCTAAACCACCCCAGCATTAAATTAAAGGTTCTTTCACCTCACCTTAAATAATTAGCCCCCACCTACACTCCACCATTAAATAGCCTACCTCCCACACTATATTAAGATCCTCCCTTCTCTCACATATTATATTAAAATACTGCGCGCACGCACACACATGCTATATTTAAAATACTGCGCTCGCGCACACTATATGAACATGGCCAAACACGCACGTACACTATAGCAACATGAGGCCACACATGCACAAAATTAGCCCCACAGCCACACTGTTAGCCCCACTGGTTGTTAGCCCCACTGTCTGGTTGTTAGCCCCACTGTCTGGTTGTTAGCCCCACTGTTTTTCCTCCACTGTTTGTTAGCCCCACTGTTTATTTGTTAGCACCACTGTTTGTTAGCCCCACTGTTTGTTTGTTAGCCCCACTGTTTGTTTGTTAGCCCCACTGTTTTTCCTCCACTGTTTGTTTGTTAGCCCCACTGTTTGTTTGTTAGCCCCACTGTTTGTTTGTTTGTTAGCCCCACTGTTTGTTTGTTAGCCCCACTGTTTGTTTGTTAGCCCCACTGTTTGTTTGTTAGCCCCACTGTTTGTTTGTTTGTTTGTTTGTTAGCCCCACTGTTTGTTTGCTAGCCCCACTGTTTGTTTGTTTGTTAGCCCCACTGTTTTTCCTCCACTGCTTGTTTGTTAGCCCCACTGTTTGTTTGTTAGCCCCACTGTTTGTTTGTTAGCCCCACTGTTTGTTTGTTTGTTAGCCCCACTGTTTGTTTGTTAGCCCCACTGTTTGTTTGTTTGTTAGCCCCACTGTTTGTTTGTTTGTTAGCCCCACTGTTTTTCCTCCACTGCTTGTTTGTTAGCCCCACTGTTTGTTTGTTAGCCCCACTGTTTGTTTGTTAGCCCCACTGTTTGTTTGTTTGTTAGCCCCACTGTTTTTCCTCCACTGTTTGTTTGTTTGCCCCAGTTTGCCAGCCCCACTGTTTGCCACACTATTACTTACTTACACACACACAGACACTTACCTTTTTACATCCAGCAGCAGCAGCACCCAGCGCGCTGGTCAGCCAACGGAGAATCAATGACTGCCGACTATGCAGTAATCACATGGGACGGCGCCTGTGGTGTGGTGCCGTCCCATGTGATTACTCACATAGTCGCCAGTCACTGACTCTCCGTCCGCCGAGCAGCGCGCAGGGTGCTGCTGCTCGGCGGACATGCGGACCGGCCCTTCTGGCCATCGGCCCTTCTGGCATTTGCCAGAAGTGCCAGATGGCCAGTCCGGCCCTGATTGCAGGTAATAGCAAGGGCAAAATGTACCTAATAACATGAAATAATAATACACATAATACACCGATGCTCTGGTGTATATAGTTAGACTGGGCCAAGGATTAAAAAGTACATTAAACTGTGAGAAACGGTGATGAATAAAAAGTTCTCAGTCCAGTAACAACCCGTATCTTGACAACATGGTTTGATGAGTTCGATGTGGTAGAACTTGACTGGCCCACACAGAGACCTGACCTCAACCCCATCAAACACCTTTGGGATGAACTGGAATGGCGATTGCGAGTTAGGCCTTCTCATCCAACATCAGTGCCTGACCTCATGAATCCATTACAGAATGAATGGCCATAAATTCCCACAGAAACATCTTGTGGAAAGCCTTCCAAGAAGAGTGGAAGCTGTTATTGCTGCAAAAGGGGGACTGGCTCCATTTTAAAGTGTATGTATTTGAATACAATGCCAGTACAGTCCCTGTTGGTGTAATGGTCAAGCGTCTGAATACTTTTGTCCATATAGTGTATATATATATATATATATATATATATATATATATATATATATATACTGTGACAGAAGCTCTGGGCAAGTGGTAAATAGCAGGTACATAAGTCCCAGGTTCCTGTCGTTTGTACTTTAAAACAGACTGATCAAGAGATGCACCTGGGAGGTGCCTGTGAAAAAGGCAGCTGGGATATGCAACCAGTGTCTCAGACCTGGGGAGGAGGTAAGTTGCCTCCTGAGACACTCTGCTGCAGTGTGCCATAATATGTTGTAGCTCTGAGAAGAGACGGACTTGCTCAATGTATTAGCTAGAAGCCAGACGGCTAAGATTTTGTTTATACTTTGTTTTGTTTACAAGCTGGTGAATAAACTGGTTGTGGCTGTTATCCTGAAACTTCTGGACTCGTGTTGTTTACTGCTGCTGTTCACCCAGAAGATAGTAACTGTTCCCCTGATTTTACTACATATAGTGGAGAATTGGCTTGCAAAGATATGCACATGTCAAGAATAGCAGCAGTCTTGGAGATACTTGCAGAAACCAGCTCTTTGTGTGTGGTTGGAAAATTTAAAAGTAATAGACACCATGGGAAAATATGTGCATGTCTTGTCATGTGGATAAAAGCAGCTAAAAATTGGAATGTTTATGCACAGCAACAGTGGGAACCAGAGAACCACGTGGTTGTGAGTAATAAATCCTACTGTGAAATACTGTTTAAACAGATTTGCTGCATAGTTAAATGTTGTCAGTGAAAACTGTCTATTTGTGTTGGAAAACAGAACTGTATGCAAAGACCATGGAGACACAGATTAAAGGCAAAGAAATCAAGTGTTTTCATGGACTGAGCTTACTTGCTTTAAAGAAGGTGTGTTCGTTAAGTCTGGGTAGAGAACCCAAGTATATGTTGCAGAAGATGTGTATTTCTGCAAAGCACAAGTTGAGTGTTCCCTGGTTCTGTGCATAAGCAAAGAGCAAGAGACTGTAAAGAAAAAGTTTGAGAATTTGTTGTAAGTGTAAAGTGGATGTTTCTGTGTTGGAACAACAGAAGCAGGCAGCAGTTAAAGGAGAAAAAAGAGGAAAAACAACAACTTTTGCTCTGCAAAGGAAAAGTTTGTGATATATGCTGGGTTTTGTAGTGCCACACATCTTAAGTCAAATGAGGTGCTCATTCTATAAAGAAAGTGCTTTGTTTGCATAAAGTTAAAATTGGCTGCTTCTCAAGCTACAGTAGACAAGGAAAAACAGAAGCCTACTGTCTCAACCTCAAGAAGAGACTGTGTGGAAAATTTAAAGAGACAGGCACCCAATTTTGGGAAAGTACTCTATATGACAAAGTCTTATGAATCCTAACCCAGGACATCGACAGCTGATTAAAAAGGCTACCTTCTGCCCTTTTTCTGAACCGGGAGGAAACATGGAAGATATGATCAAAGTGTTGGTACAATCTTCATCAGGAAGCTACCAGGGCAATTAATGCAGCTCAGCAGGAAGCTACCAGGGTACATCAGGCAGCTAATGTAGCTCAGCAGGAAACTAACAGGCTACAGAGGATAGCCAATGAAGAGTCCAACCGGCGATTTCAAGCCATTGAGGGGTCCCTGAGGCAACAAAACCGGCCTGACAAGGATACCCCGAAGATCACAACTAGCTGCAGCTCTATACCAGCTAGTCATTTTCCTCAAAAGATGACCAAGGGGGATGATGTAGAGGCCAATTTAACAACTTTTCAGAGAATTGCTGAAAGGGAAAATTGGCCTAAAGTTCAGTGGGCCGGCCTATTGGCTCCCTTCCTATATACTGTCTCCAGGCACCATTACTTTTCAGTTAAACTTCAGCGGAGGGGTGGTTCTAAAGAGGTGAGGGGTTGTATTTGATTTGTACGTCAGCGATGAATGGAGGCGTCTCTGCGTGTGCTGTGTCCAGACGTCATTACCTTTCAGTTAAACTTCAGCGGAGGGGTGGTTCTAAAGAGGTGAGGGGTTGTATTTGATTTGTACGTCAGCGATGAATGGAGGCGTCTCTGCGTGTGCTGTGTCCAGACGTCATTACCTTTCAGTTAAACTTCAGCGGAGGGGTGGTTCTAAAGAGGTGAGGGGTTGTATTTGATTTGTACGTCAGCGATGAATGGAGGCATCTCTGCGTGTGCTGTGTCCAGACGTCATTACCTTTCAGTTAAACTTCAGCGGAGGGGTGGTTCTAAAGAGGTGAGGGGTTGCGTTTGATTTGACATTTACACTTTTGCATAGTGCGCCTCTTCAGAATTTTCTGCCTGTCTGTACACCTAGGCTCCCAGGCATGTACGGAGGATGGAGGTCCTTGGTAGATCAGTGCAAAACAAGTCATTTTGGACTGCGTATTGAGCATAATTCATAAATGAAAAAGTTAATTTTATCGGATAACCTAATGTTATAGTATGTTTCAGCCAAACTTACTACAAAGTGTTAGCTGGAGCCATAGGGTTTCAGACAGATTAGCAGCTCTAACTGACAGGCATTTTAACACTTCGACAGATGTCTGTGTTTATACATATCGGGCCTAATTCAATAAGGCAAGTAAAGCAGGAAAAGGAGTAACTTTGCACTTTGGCATAACTATGTTGCATTGGAGGGGGGGGGGTGGTAATTTTAAAATGTGGTGACAGATTTATAGTTTGGATAGGGCATGTCATAGATTAACTATAGATTTCAGTGTAAAAATAAAGCTATCAAGTATTTGTGTGCTACATGAAAAACAGGCAGTATTTGACGTATGTGCAAAATAATACACTTCCATTGTAACATGATTTGTCCAGGAGAAAATGTACTCCTTTTTTGCCTTTCTGTAATGAATCAGGCCCAACATATCTGATTTCTGGACTGTTGCAGTAAGTTCAGTGCTATTAATTGACATATCTATGTGGGTATTAATATATTATGTTACTTTATATAACCAGCATTATTCATAGAAGGTGAGGGGAATGTCTGTTGCCCATCACCTTACTAATGACAATTCATGTGCGTTCTTAGAAAAGTTAGGTGCAGTGTAGTTATTTCTAGATTTAACCGATTTCTGTCTTATATATTTGCTTAGTGGCTGAGGTTTCTGACTCTATACTGAGAGACATACTGGAACTTTAGATTTCAGTGACATTGTCAGCTGATTGTGACCTTAGACAACTTATAGAGTGCTGCTTAAAACTGTCAAGTTGTATGGAACTTATGAGAAATAGCTGGGCCTAATAACTTATGACACACCTCCCCTCAGTACTACTCAATCACTAAAGTTAAACCCAACATCGGGCAAGATCTTTAGCAATTCAAGACCATTGAGTATGTGATGTTGAGTACTTTTGTGTTAAAAAAGACAAACGTATTATAGGAGTGATACCTTTATTGACTAACCAAAATAATTTTTTATATTTGCTAGCTTTCAGAGCACACAGATGCCCTTTCATCAGGCAAGTTTACAAATGAATGACTGAGAAAAGACCATTGACTGATATATATTAAATTGGTTGTTCAGTTTTGTACTGGACAAGATAAAATTCTGCTGTGCTGTGAGTGCAGTGTGATATGGCTGCCAGCAGATCTCAACTTCAGGCATTATGAGAGGTCCCTGGGGACGGACCCACCCTATTTTATGAATTTATGCGCAGGTCATAAAGACCCCTTTAACGTACTCTGCTGAGCAGCGGGCATTTCTCATTGCTGCATTCATTCATTAATTTGTAGGCTGCTTTGGCTTTAGTTCTGCCATTGCTTGTGTTCAAGTGGTGTCATATCATTGTGAGTCTTAAAATTGTTTTATTTAAGATTACAAAAATTAACAAAAATAACAGCAACATTTTATTTATGTTAATAGACATGTCAATTTGACTAATGTTCACAGAGTGATAATGTTTTTTGAACTCTTTACCCACACTTATTTTCCAGACACAAAAACATAACAGATAGGTAATTATTGTAAAAAAAAATATTTAAACCAATTGATTTAACCTTTGTTATAGCAATTTGAAAATATGCTTTTATCTGTGTGTATTTATAATCGCATTTCTCAAGCCATAATACACAAATGTTGCTTTACAAAAGACAATCATTCCCATTGAATAATACAGTACTGTTTGCTTTACAATATGTAATATAGTGCATCATAATGAGACAGTCAATTGGTTTATCTTGAAGTAGTAGTGTCTGATGACTGGAGCTTGTATAACTGCTGCAGAAGGCTCCCTCCTGATACCTCTCTAGCACAGCCAGGATATCTTATGCCAGAGGGATGCAGTGTACAGCTAGTAATCTGACGTGTTTACACAGATGGCTTTCATTTAAGACCCTCTGCTGTGCGCCAGCTTTATTTATCATCATCTGGATAGAAGAGTGGTGGGTGTAGTAACCGACTGGACCAAGTAAATCTAAATATAGATGTAGCTGACACTTCTCAGACAATGCCAGGGAGTAAACAGGGAGGAGTTGGAAAGAGCATGGCTGAGATTAGCACTCAAATTACGTGTGTGCAGAGTGTAGCAATAGTAGTCTGTTCATTGTATTTGTTGTACAAGAGATTAGAGTGTACCCTGGCTATAAATCGTTAATCATCTTTGTTATAAAAATGCTAAATTATTAAATATGTTCCATTTGCCTGTAAAGTGTCTAATTGGGCTCTGAAGTGATGATAAAATAGAGATCAAATGTGATAAATCCAGCGTACTGCACATAGTGCTACATTTTTTTTGTATGTGTATCATGTACTCGGAATTTTAGAAACAATGTAAGTTTTAGGGGCTTTTCTTGCTGAGTAAAACAATAGTTTATTCACGTCAGAGTTGTGTTGGAAACTGTTCTGCCTGGTAATAACACGTCACTACAATGCATTGTTAAATGACAACCTACAGCCACTGTTCTATATTGGTTGATGATTTACATTCTACTTAACTTTTTAGAGCAAGCAAAATCACACATACCCTCACCAGTAATATAGGCAAATAAGTAATATCATATCATGTGCTGTGCACAGTAAGTTTTACTAGACATTTACATTTATTATAAATAAATTATACTTATAATCGAAGAATGCTAGTCTTTTAGAAGATGAAACAACCACAACAAAGGAAGATTGTATAAAAAAACAGTGATACACAACGTGCTGATGTTACGGTACTACCCAGTTAAGGCTTGTACTTACAGATGGTTCTTTTCACCCTTGCCTTGTACTAGTTATCAATGACCTCTTAGGGGAATGTCTGCATTGTTGAGAATGCACAGCAAAGTATGGACACAACATGCACTGCTTTTCTATGTATATGCTTCACCATACATTTTCTGTACATTCATGTGTACAGAAAGTAAAAGGTAGAAGGGAATTATCATAAAGATATATGGTTGGCTTATTTCTCTCCAAGCCTGTTATGTTCTAGCTCAGGGGTGTCCAACCTTTTAGCTTCCCTGGACCACATTGGAAGACGACGAGTTGGTTTGGGCCGCACATAAGATACTCTAACATAACGATAGCCGATCATCCAAAAAACCATAGAAAACATAGTTAACATATATATATATGAGAAAAAAAGTGATATATATATATATATATATATCACTTTTTTTTCAAATCCCCCTATACTTACCTTTCAATCGCTCTGTTCAAAAAATCATCTCTAGTTATTATACTATAATCACTTTTTGTATTGTTTCGATGCAATATCAATAAAGTGCATTTAAGCCAGGCATTGTATATCAGGGTGCCCTGACCAGGCCTGCGGTACCTGACATATACATCACTGTGACCCCAAATTGTGACCTGTTTTGCTAATTACACCACTATGTTAGTTAAGGGATAACAACTTATAATGGGCCAAAGAGAATAATATATAATGCCCCATTAGTATTACAAGTAGAAGTATGTATCAGGGAGATAAGGTCCATGATGCTCCAGGACCAGGTGACTTTTATTCACTGGTCAGTGTCCCTTGAAATAATAAAAAAAATCCCCCTTAACTTACCTTTTAATCGGCTTGTTCTCCTGTCCTCGTCTCTTCTTTTCTCCAATTCTGTGCTGCTGATTGTTCTTCTGGCGCGGGTGACTCCTCTGTGCTGCGCTCCGCAATGGATGTTGGGCGTGATCACATCACACCCGACATTCACTGCGAGCACCGCACGGAGGAGGAGACAAGGGTGGGAGCCGGAGTACCAGCTGACGTGACCGTGTGACCGCAAGATAAGTATTTTCTTTTCTTTTTTTTGCAGGATTTTTTTTTTCCATTAACAGCGCTGCCCCCTTGCTACAACCACAACTCCTTCTGGGCCACATTTACAGGCGTGCTGGGCCTGTTCTAGCTGAATACTAATAACTGATTATGTTTTAATATTACTAATTTGTACAAGTTATTACCTTTCTAAACCGATAAGAAATAGAAAATTAATAGAAAAGTAAACAATTGGTGTTGAAGCTGATACATATACATATTGTCTTTTAAAAAAACAAGGTTTAAAATGACTGTTATGATTACACAATTTACAGATGTGCAATTCAAAACTTCAATCTTCAACAACTGCTAACAGGTCATTCTTTCACAGGCATTCTAACAGGAGTGCAAGAAAAGTAACAACTAGTTCACTTTCTTTGACTGAGAACTTGTTTTGAATTACAGTTAGCCAAAATGTTTCATGTTTGTACCCTCTAGTAGTGCCTGAGAATTATTGGTATTGGTTGAAAATAATTAGGAAAGAAACATAAGAAATGTTAAAAAAACGGACACACTGACATGGAATCATAAAAAAATAAGGCGCATAAATGCTGTAGCATAAACGCAACAAACAGTGCATAAGACTAATAATATGTGACAAGGAGAACATGCAATGAGGTAAGGAACAAGAATACAAGAAGGACATGGGCCCTGCTTGTGAGCGCTTACAATCTAAAGGGGTTGATACAGAGTGGGTATGTAGGTGTAGGGAGGGTGGGCCAGTTAAGAGGTGGAGGAAGGCTTTAATGAATAAGTGGGTTTCAAGAAGGGTTGGAATCATTGGGGGCTGGTGGATATTCTGTTTGAACGTGGGAGTGAGTTTAATAAGTGTGGAATAGCACAGGAGAAGTCTTAGAGATGGGAGTGTGAAGTTATTATCAGTGTGGAGATGAGATAGCAGTTGTTGGCAGGGGGAGAGAGGTTGGGAGGGAGTTTAGAGGGAGAAATAGTTGGAGATGCGGGGAGTGGGGTAGAGTGGCTGAGAACTTTGTAGATGAGGTTAAAGAGTTGTAAATGGATTCTAAAGGGGATAGGGAGCCAGTGCATGATTGGCATAGATGGGAGGCAGAAGCTGAGTGGCAAGAGAGGAAACTCAGTCTAGCATCTCATGCATATAAATATATGTAGATGATCCCTTACTATGCACAACACGGTCATAATACTAGCCTAACACAACTTATAGGCACTTCTGGTATGCTTTATCTTGTTTTTTTTGCAAACCTAGGTGTGATGTGTGCTGCAGATTATACTTACATACACAGTTACATAGTTTGGCTGGTGTCAGATCACCTTATTCTGTTCAATCTTCATACCCTGCTCATATTTCAAGAACTGAATGTGCTGATCTTGAATGAATGTGAGGAAGGGAATCGAAGCACGCAACAAGCCAAATACTGATAGATATGGCCGGGGAGGAATAGAGTCTTCTAACAGCATACCCTGGTGCATCTCTATATGAAACGAAGTTCATACATCCACTATTTTACTAAGTGATGTATTTTTTTCTGCACATAGAAATGCACTATATCAAAGCATTCTAACAAAATTATATCACTGTAACACAAATTTGGATAACTGAATTATGTCAATGGCCCAATCACATATGCTATGTGACTTTATAATGAAGACATATGTCTATATGCATATCAATTCTGTGACATTATGTGCACAAAGAAGCAATTCACATTGGCAGTCGCTCACTCCATAGTAAATAAACTTGCTTTAGCTTAAGGCAATTCTGGGTAGAATTGTACGCCTCTGGATTCCTAAAGAATTTTCCTCTAATTAAAACCTCTTCACCAGCACAACAGTGTATGCTGCATTACAGCATGAAGTGAAAGTATTCTGCAGAAGGTATGTAGTAATGACCATGTCAGCATGTTGGTTTATTAATGGTTATATCTTATCAATGTAGTCAACAAAGGATCATATTTTTACCAACACATCTTTCTTATGTTTGATGGTGATTAAGTTAATAAGGTCGTGATCCTCTTTGAAAAATATATATTTTATTGTTTTTGTTTGACTTACATTTATATCAGTCTACTGCATTCCATTATACATACATCAGTGCTAACCAGGTTTTTCCTTAGGGTGGGCTACATATCAGATTTACAAGCTCTCAGGAAGTATTCTAGTGGAAAAAAAAAGCATGCCAGTAACAGAAGTCTAGAAGACTTTGAATATTTCTGACTGATTTATCTGAATCTCAAATGTGGGAGTCTTTAGAGAAGTCAAATCACCGCCTTCTGGTATTCTGTCATCTTTGTTGATATTTTATAATAATATGAAGCTTTTCAGCTGTGGCCAAATGCATTCTGCTAGTGACCAACATATTTGTCCAAATGATAAAGGTAGTTTATGAAATGCACTCTATGTGGGATGATTTTGTACTAATACACCTGGATGGTCCGCCCAGTGCACATCTACGTACATACCTACCCTCCACTCTCAGTAGATGCTCCACAAATTAGAAGTACACCAAGGTATAAAAGTAAATATCACATAAAATTCTAAAAACCACTGAACCAACCACTCAATAAGAAAAGAGTTTTCAACTTTTGCGATATAAACTCTTACATAAAGATATAGTGGCAGAACTACCAACATTGGAAAATAAAAAGTGCAGATGTTTTTTTAAAACATTTTATAAGGAATTGTTTAACGGCTCAGTGTTAAGAGAAAAGCATTTGTTCTCACTATTTTCACCACTGTTTTAGAACATGAAATGCCAGCAGGAAAAGCAGGAGATACATTTAAAATATACAGTAGATAAAATGTTACATGGCTATAAAAATATTAAGCAAGATGTAGCAGTAGTAAACAATGGGCACACTGAAATCACATGATATCTTTATTATTCTTAATTTTTAGGTGCAGTTTACAGTGTGAGTGTCAGTGTGTCCTTGTGTAAATATATTTGAGGCGGCCAGGGTTAGAACAAACCTGTAGCTTACTGGATCATTAGAACTATGAGGTGACATACTTCTCTTTTATTTGGGTAAAATATGTATTTCTGTACTACACATGTGCATCAAATAAGCGTACATTTAACACTTATGACTCCTTATGAATGGAGAGGCGGAATGGGGGAGGGACAGGCTAGGTGCGCATAGGTCTACTGTGCTACAGCTGGATATACACTTACACCTGTCAGGAGGCTATATCTTGCAGTTGCTGGAGGTTTTTCATTGGCTGATTGCAGAATGACCGCTCAAGCTGCTAATACTTAATTCATTAGTGTGGCTGCTATATTATAGGAAGTTGTGATCGTCTATTCACATTGCTTAATTGATATTTCCATTTTGACTGTGGCAGGAAAATTTGATTCCATTTCATTTTTAGAGGCAGAAACCATGTTTGTATTTCAAGTATTGAATTTAAAATTTATAATTTGTATTTTTGTTTGTATATATTTATATTTTATGCATTATATGTGACTTTCACATTTATTAATAAAAGCCCAGAAACTATTCTCTCTTGTGTATATGCCACTGCATTACAGTATTATATTGTGTACAATATGTTGGGTAATGCAAATTTCACATTTTCTACTAACACTGACAAGACATATCTCAATTATATGTCTACGCTATCCCTGACCTAAAACTAGTGCCTATGCTATTGATGGACATATATCATGACATGCGTATGACTGAACATATGCACATATATGCGCTTTTTCATGTGTGCTTCTTTTCCTGGTTACGTTCAGGGACCAAATGTACCATCTAGGGACTCAGCAATACATGAGTCCCTAGCTGAGCAAATCTCCACTGGTTTATCAAAATATTAATTATGCCACTGTAGCATTTGTTATTAATTAGAAACCATTGTTTCCAGTGACATTACACTCATTTACTTTTTTACTAGCATTCAAGTGCCTTGCATTTTGTGTTCCATTCAGTGCATTAATATGCATTAAAATCATCATCCATTCACTCACCTGCCTTTTGTAATTCTGATGATAACTGTGCCTGCTTCAGAATTGTATGTTATTTTCCAACTTTGGTGCTTCAGCTGGTCTCAAATTTGGTCGTCCCTAGGTATTAAAGCTGAAATGGTACTGTAAAGATCTTTGCGCTTTTCATAGAAGGACTGCTGGCCTGTACTAAATTATATTTTCTATATTTTTCAACTTAAAGCAACTCGCACCAATGCCTCAAGGCCTATCAGCTAACTATCATTATTACAGAGTACCTGCACTGCTACGTTTTGCACTGCCTTATAGAGTGTACTGATTACAGAGATTATGTATGTATGTAGTTTTCATAAATTAAGGATAATAGTTCCAGCTATTGGTAGAGGTAGATAACAGAGTCGTTAAGGATAGTGTAAATCTTCCCTGAAGAAATAAGTTGTCAGGGCACACATAAAGCTTTGCTGTAAAGAATCACATAAGGCTGTGTCTTTAAGGGGTAATGTTATGTAGAAAAAGGAACAGTACTTGAGAGTGTAGTTGTAGCCAGGGTGGATTAGTAATTTAAGGCAACCCTGAAAAAATGTGAAGTGGTCTCATACAGGTGGAACCAAATCAACTTTAGGTTTGGCCAATACAAATGTAGGTGGAGTTAAAATACATTTCTGTAGCGATGTAAAAGAAAACAATTACCTCTGCCTACCTGTACCTGTAACTTTAGATTGTCCCAGCCATGGTGGTGGACATGCTCTTAGTCCCAAGATTAAGTTTCATCGCCAGTGCCATCTGTCTTCTTATTGACAAGGATACCTTTCAAACATAAAAAACACTTTTAAAATCTCATTGATTCCTTGTAAATTGAACAGAGGCTTATTTTTTTAATTGAATAAAACAAAAATACCCATAAATGCGCTATGCAAAATGTATTGTAAGTGCGTACTTTTATACCTAATAGTTTGCCCAGTACTGGTGATAGATATACAATACAAAGAGTATCCTATTGCGAGCATTCTTGGAACTTATATACAATGCAGAATGCATTCTAGTGACGATTGTACAACAGAGAGTATTCTAGTGGCCGATATGACATACAGGGGCATATTCAATTAGCTTCCTGGGATCACGGCTACGCGTGGCCGCCTCCTTCACGATACTGCTAGACTGCAGATTTCCCTTTGCACCCCATCCCGGAAGCTATTTGAATATGCCCCTCAGAGATCATCCTAGCCATACAATACAAGAAAATTCTAAATACTACCGTTCAATATACAAAATGCCTTAGTGACCAATATAAAATACAGAGATCATCCTAGTGACCTTCATGATATACAGAGAGCATCCTAGTGATCTATATGCAACACAGAGATCATCTTAGTGACATACACTACAGAGAGCATCCTAAGTACAATTGTAAAATACACAGAGTATCCTAGTGACATCACACAATACAGAGAACATACTAGTGACTGCTATACATAGAGAGAACATACTAGTTACTGTTATACAATACAGAAAGCATCCCAGTGTTCACCAAATAATACTGAGAGAATTCTAGTGAATGCCATACAATATGGAGAGCATCCTAATAACCGATCTACAATACAGATATTATCCTAGTGAATGCCATACAAAACAGAGAGCATCCTAGTGAGTGCTGTACAATACAGAGAGCATCCCAGTGATATATAATGCAGAGAGCAATTGTAGTATGAGCATATAAAGTGAACACCATACATTGCAAAGAGCATCCAAGTGATGGTCATATATTGGAGAGGCCAGTGCACGGCCACATACCCAACTTATGCTCATATTTCACTTCACAGGTTTCCTCCACCCCTTTCCACATGGGAGGGACACACACTATACTCACCTGAGAGCAGTTTAGTTATCCACACAGTTACTTACCCGCTTGAGGTACTGTACCTGAATACAGCCTCCTTTTCTCGCTGCTTCAAAACACATGCCACTACCTTCCATTTTCTCCACTACAATGGATCAGTCTGTAGGCACCACCATCCATGGAAGGTACTCACCAAGACTCAGTCATCCTGTGTGCTGGGAACCGAGAGCCGAGGGATGGATTTACCTTCCTCTTCATCCTTCTGCTTCCTTTCATATTTTCTTCCTCCTCCTCTTTCATACTGCTCCTCCTTCTTGTCGCTCCTACATGCTCCTACTCCTTCAGTTAAAAATGTTGGTTCTCACCTTCAAAGTCTTGTCCCGTCCCCCCACTCCTCCTTTCTACTCCTATAGAAAGGAGGAGTGGGGAGCAGTGGCGCATGCAGGGGGGGTTTCTGAGTCTCCAGAAAACCCCCCTGTGCTAACTAAGTGGCCGCTATAGCTGCACTGTCCTATACAGCAGCCGCGGCGCTGTCAAAGAAGCGTCCGCGGCGGTGCTGTAGTGTATACACATATACAGCACCGCCGCAGACGCTTCTTAGACAGCGCCGCGGTTGCTGTATAGGACAGCGCTGCGATGGTGTAAAAGCACCTCAGCACGCATAGCAAGATAAAAGAAGACAAGAAAGGAGAGATAGGAAAGTGCAGTGTAGTTGAGGACTTTGAAGGTGAGAACCAGCATTTTAAACTGAATACTGGTGAGAGTTGGCAGCCAAGTAATGAGTTGCAGGTTGGATGTGAGAGACATTTTTGGGGCCATAGTCTCTGGTGTTCTTCAAGCTGACAAGCATGGCATTGTTGATAGTTAAATCAACTGTTACATTGTTTTTATTGTATTTTATCTTTATCTTATCCTTTTCTTACACTGTTTCCTTTTTTCCTGAGCACTAGTGGGAGTTTTCCCTGACATAGACCATAATTGTAGTTAATATAATTATATTATATTATTATAATATATTATTATATTCAATAGCTTGTATTAAATAGAGTGATGTTTTTATTGCTATTATGAATTTTTGATGGCAGGTGTAAATTTGATTGTAACAGTACTATATATGTTTTTAATTTATATATTTACAACTAAGACATGTCTGGCATCTGCTGGTTGGTCTTGCATACTGATTGTTTTTTTCTGCAGTTTTCTTATGCATAACGTTGATATACTAAACATAATATAATCTAATATCAAGTTTGGAGAGTATAGTGTGTATTGTAACCTTTTCCATTTCCTATTTTTTTTGCTCTTGTAATTACTTTTCAATAAAATTGCATAATATATAACGTGGTTATTAAGCCCTGTTGAAGATGCTTCAGTTATATGTTTTGGTGTTTTATATATGTGACCTATGGAATCCGCCACAGTTAACCTACTCTAAAGAGTGACTGATACTCTTTTCTTTATTATATTTTGTTATTATTACTACCAACTCTTGTGTGTGTGTACATATGTTTATACACCGATCAGCCACAACATTAAAATCACTAACAAGTGAAGTGAAGAACATTAATTATTTTGATACAATGGCACCTGCCAATGGGTGGGATATAGTAGGCAGCAAGTGTACAGGCAGTTCTTGAAGCTGATGTGTTGGAAGTAAGAAAAATGGGCAAGCGTAAGAATCTGAGCGACTTTGACAAGGGGCAAATTGTGATGGCTAGTTGACTGGATCAGAGCATTTCCAAGCAGCAGGTCTTTTGGGGTGTCCCCAGTATGCAGAGGTTAGTACCTACCAAAAGTGGTTCAAGGAACGACAAATGGTGAACTGGTGACAGAGCCATGGGCACCGAAGGCTTATTGATGCACATGGGAAGTGAAGGCTAGCCCATCTGGTCCAGTACCAAAGAAGAGGTACTGTAGCGCAAATTGCTGAAAAAGTTAATGCTGACTGTGATAGAATTGTGTCAGAACACACTTTGCATCACAGCTTGCTGTGCATGGGGCTATGTAGATGTATACCAGTCAGAGTGTGAATGCTGACATCTAGCCACTGCCGTAAGCACCTACAATGGGCTTGTGATGGCCAGAACTGGACCATGGAGCAATGGAAGACGTTGGCCTGGTCTGATGAATCACATTTTCTTTTACATCATGTGGACGGCCGGGGTGCATGTGCACCATTTACCTGTGGAAGAGATGGCATTGTGATGCTCTGAGCAATGTTCTGCTGGGACACCTTGAGTCCTGACATTCATGTGGATGTTACTTTGACACGTACCATCTACTTAACCTATTTTGCAGACCAAGTACACCCCTTCATGGCAACAGTATTCCCTGATGGCAGTGACCTCTTTCAGCAGGAGAATGCACCCTGCCACACTGCAAAAACTGTGAGGAATGTTATGAGGAACATGACAAGGAGTTCAAGGTGTTAACTTTGCCTCCAAATTCAGATTAAAGGATCTGTTGCTAACGTCTTGGTGCCAAATACCATAGATCACCTTCAGAAGTCTTGTGGAGTCCATGCCACGATGGGTCAGAGCTGTTTTAGTATCACGAGGTGGACCTACATAGTATTAGGCAGGTAGTTTTAATGTTGTATATCCAGCCAGCCAGATTCACCTGTTATATATTATACAATTAATATATTTTTTATTGTAAGAGATCATTGGATTGCATACTCTTCAATTCTATATAGAATGGTTACAATATATAAATTCTTATAGATGTCTTACAGCACATCTGGT
This sequence comes from Mixophyes fleayi, assembly GCF_038048845.1. Taxonomy (NCBI): domain Eukaryota; kingdom Metazoa; phylum Chordata; class Amphibia; order Anura; family Limnodynastidae; genus Mixophyes; species Mixophyes fleayi. The sequence continues at coordinate 241,154,635 of NC_134402.1, forward strand.
ACACAAACAGTTTAATTTTATTGGATAGTTCTGGCCAGATTTCCCTTTATTATCATCTCTAACAAAAATCCCTATTTCCATAGTAACACATACTTTTTGCTTTGTCACTGTCACTCACAGGAGAATGTGAAGTAACGTGGTGATATTGTCCAGGCATCAGCTGCCTTTTATTAAATCTGATTTTTTTTTCATGGAATAAAGGCAGAAATCTACCTGGGTGTTGTAATACGTTTTCACAGCTGATTCTGTAAGCATTTAAATACAAATTCAAAAGCCTTTCAACATGCATCCCTCACAACTCTTAATTTAAAAAGTATCATATTCAAAAATCACTAGGTACAATTATGTTTCTCCTTGGCTGTGCTGTCAAAGCCATTTGACATTGCCCCTTTTTCGATAGTTAACCCAACCTGGATTTACTTGTAAAAAACGGAGTATGGGGAGGTAACCACAAAGTTGTAATGCAATTAATGGGGTTTGTAGAGAATACAATGTTTTTTTAAATATATATATTTACTATCTGCTGCTGTTAATTTGCGATTAGCAGTACTCAGATTGGAGAGTCATATGTGGACATTTCTGTAAAATAATCTTGTTCCATAAATCCTTGTTTCTTGCCTTCCAAAAATGTATAAAATGCATTGCAATTCATGAGGGTCATTTACAACATTTAAAAAAATTGGCCATACAGTGTAGACCATTTTGTGATGTTTGTACTACTGTACCTAGTGCTATAGAAAGCATATGGATTAACAGTTTAGGATGACGACATACGCAGTGATGCAAATGTTTGCAGTTTCTAAAGGAAGGACTAGGATGGAATTGGGTTCCTTGCTAAATGTGTGAAAGGCACACTGATGCTTCTTGCACTGAGTCCACTTTTAAACACAAGGTTTTGTGTTGCTTGAAGAGATCTTTAAAAGAAGTGTAAAGACTGAAAAGTGCCCATTTTGCGAAATGTTCCAAGGTTAGTGGGTGGCCACAGGGTCTTTTCCCCTGCAGAAGAAGTTGATTTTTATACATTCTTGCGGATGACATGTATCAGATGTTAGCCTACACATTTGCATTTTACATCTGGACCCACAATCCTGTAAATTTCCATGCAGACTGTTTGAAGTAGACAAGTTTTGATCTCAGGCCCACTTCTCCTTGAGAGTTGTTTGAAAAATGGTATTCTATTTCAGGGATGGACAACAGGCAGTCTTGTCTGCATGCAGCCCTCCAAGCCTTCACCTGCAGCTCCCTGCTCCTTCCTGCTTTATGCATTAAGTTCAGAGCAATCATTTTATTATGTTTCTAAGGAAAGAAGTGCGGTATGTGTCACATGTATTTACTTATATTAACCTCACCCATCTTCTGCACAATTGCTATCACCCTCCATGAACAGCTCATTATGGTGATACCAAAGTCAGGGAATGATCAATGTTTTTCTGTCTATTACTCATACTCATTTATGAAGTGGGAAGAGGTGGGGCTTGATTACACAATTCGCTGCACATTGCTGAAAATCAGCCTGCACCCCATCAAACCCACCTCACCGCTACATTTGCCACCTGACAAGCCCCCTGGAATTTGTTAATGTTGGCAAGCATTATTGACCTGAACCAGATGGGGTACATAACCAGTAAGTCAACAAACCCTAATAAACTAATCTTCAAATGATGCACGTAAACATTGGCTGTAGACCGTTGATCGCGGCCAGGATCTTAGACCCTGGCCACGGACAACACACTGCCAGTAGACGCTTGCAGAAGTGACCGGTATAGTGAATCATCCACCAGTTACCCTGAGCACTTGACACGAGGCAAAATAACCTTTGGGAGCTAAGTTGTAGAATGCTTGCAAAAATAAAACTGTTTTAAACCTAATTGGCAGCAAATCGCACATGGGGCTCTATCAGATGTTGGTTGAGACAGATTAAAAATGTGAACAAATGATAACTTTGTCCGGTGGACATCCACGTCAGTGCGTCATCTCCACACGTATTAAATATCTCAGCACGCAATAAGAAATATGTACAAAATTATGTCAATCTCCCAATCGGCCAGGATTGTGAGACAAACCACAGCTACATGGGGGGGGGGTGAGGGAAATTTACCAGTTTGGTAATAGTGCTTTAACTTGTTCAGAAGGGGTCTGAGTGTAGCAAACTGGGAATAATTATAATGCAATTGAAGTGAATATTGTAAGCAAAATATTTTATTGCTGGCAAATTAAGGTGCAGTTGCCTGGTGGCATCTGTCCCCTGAGTCGGTCCCAAGGTGGGCTACCTTTGGCTGGGTCACAGGCCACCATAACTATTCAGAAGTAGAAATATGTGAAGGGTGCAATAAAAATAATTTATTTATATATATATGAGTTTATGGATACCTGCAAATGCCCCAGCATTTCAGAAGAAAGGATCCTTTCTACTTGATTTTACAATATTTATTCTTACATTTGCAGTTATGCAAATAAGTCTTAGCAGACTTTCTGATACAAATTACTCTGTATAATAAACAAAGCTATGTAGACATAGCAGCAAACACCACAAAGCATCAAAACATATAATAATATACAGTGTGGATGTTATTATAAATGTTGGAACTAAATATAGGTTTTTGGAATTGTACATAGAAATCTTTCCATGAAACTATAAAGAAAAGACAAATTGCAAGGGACTATTAGAAGTGATTGGGTCAGTTTTATAAATTGAATTGGTATATTGTAGAGTAATAATAATAAGTTACCGCTAAATTGTCTGGCATAGGGAAAGGTCAATGAAATTGCTTTGCAGAAATGCTAATTAAATCAACCTTTCTGTTATTGTGTTGCTCTTTTAATGATCTCTTTCATCATTCTGTCTCTCTTCTCATTTACTAACATTCGGTTTAGGTGCAAAATTTTCACCAAACCACAGAAACAAGACACTTGCTTTCATTGTCTAACTTGATTTTTGTGGTTCAGTGCAAGTGTTGCAACTTACTTTACTGTTAGTAAAAATTACCTTTTCTGCCATTATTAAGAATTTATTTCCAGTCTAAGAGAGTGGCCTTTTGAAGCACTATGTAAGTATTCATGAAGCTGTAGTCTTCACAAATGTGTTGTGGCTATTACTGGAAGTAACAGCTGTCTCTGTGCAGAACAGTGCTTAATACCATTATGCTTGCTGCGTGCATTTTACAATCTCTGTACAATAGTACAGAGATTTTAAAATACAATTAAACAAGTATTGATTCTGTATTTAAATTACATGTTTTAACTATTCAATATGCTAATATGTCACTGTTATAAAGATAACAGAATACTAGGAAATACCATCTACATGGCAGACTTTAGAGTCAATGCTCTAACACTGGATAATAAAAATTGGCCAGGGTTTAGACTGAATCCAACCTACCAGCCTTATTGTGGCTTATAAATGCAAGCTTTTTCTCCTCAGATTTTGAAGAATGCAAAGTGGTGAAAGGTCAATTTATTGCATTCAGTACACTTCACTTAAGTATAGCATACTTGCAAACTCTTTATGTGGATGGGAGGGCAAGTGGGGATTGGGCTTGTGTTCTTGTAACCCTGCCCCTTGGCTTGCAAAGTCTCGATTACAGCATTTGTGCGACAGGGCAGAGCTTAACTACCCAAATCTCATCATTGATCCCCACCTCTGCACGGTCTTCAGAAGGGTGCCTGCCCTTCTGGGAAAATGCAAGGGTTTCCCTGTAATTCGGGAGCGTTCCAGACCTTCCGGGAGAGCAGTCAAGTATGAAGTATAGCTGAATAAGTAGGGGAAAGATATCCTGTAAGAAAGAACTTACTGGAAAAGAGGTATTTTCATAAAGTATTATGTTCATGAAGGGAAAGTTCAAAATAAACAGTTTTGGCGACTCTTCAGTTTTCTGTGGGTAGGATGGCTTGCAAAATATTAGTACTTACTGATTTGTACTCCTGCTCAGTTAAAATTTTAAAACACTTTAGCAACATCCACAGGCACCGTTTCAAATTTATAGTGTACAGTAACATAGGCCAGATTTACTACTAGGCAGAGCAGCCATGTGCTTATGGTAGTAAGTTGTTGAAGCCTGGTCTGTGTTATCTTCAGCCTTCCATTTATATTTTTTCCCTTATTATATCTTATTTTCTGATCAATAGTTGTAAAACCATGCAATTCAACATAATTAGTAACATGTGACTGGCAACACTGTTATTTAATCAGACATGCACACTAGACTACAGCTAAAAGTCACATGTCTAGCAGGACTCTGAGAATAGTTATGTACAAATATTGTGGTCTATCTAATGCAATAATTTCACAAAAACTAAAATAGCTTTTTTATCATTTTCCTTGAAAGACACATGGGGGCATAGTCAATTGTTGGCATTACAGCCAAAAGTAACGCACCCCGCGCACTATTACCGTCATTACGGTAATAGTAAATACCGTTAAATACCATTATTTTGATACATTTCTCGCTGGATTTCAGCTCGCAGCTCAGGTAGCTGCGAGCTGAAATCCAGCTTACTATTACCGTAATACTTGTAATAGTTTTTCCGTGGACAATTGAATATGCCCCAGAGGGTCTGATGCAGAGTTAGATGTATGCCAGTTTGAGTAGTGTTTTTAGTGTGAAATCGCTCTGGGCAACTCAGAAAGGAAGTAAATGCAAGTGCACCTACGAAGACCAGTGCATATCTGGCACACTTCTGAACCTTAAGAGGGAGGATTGGCAATGGAAGGGTCGACAATGTACAGTAAAATAATAATAATAATTATTTTTATTATTATTATTATTATTATTATTAATAATATTAATTTATATAGCACCAGCATATTCCACATCGCATTACAATTAGGAACAAACACAGTAATAAAACAAGACTGGCTATTACAGACAGACAGTGAGCTAAAAGGGTACTGCTCACAAACTTACAATCTATAGGAGTTTGATACATGAGGTTAACTGCTACATATTGCATATTGATTCAGACAAATTGCAAATGACAAAAGTTCTTAGTGGACTATATGATCCATTCACCGAGCATTGTTGGTCAGGTGGTAAAAGGGTTGTTTGAGTGTAAAAAGCACACATGTAAGTCATATGTGAACTTTGTAGAGGGGTGGTAATAACGAAGGTGGCTGCGAAATTTGATAAGCTTACCAAGAGGTAGGTTTAACTGAGCCCTTTGACTAGAGAAAAGTAATGTTCTGGGAGAGAGAGATTCCACAAAGTGGGTGCTGCCCGAAATGTCTCCTGTAAGAGTAGGTAATGAGTGAGATCTTGTGCAGAATAGTACAGTAAAAGTGGTTTCAATGTTTTTTTTTAAGAGTAATTTACTCTCATTTTGCAATCAACTCTGCATCAACCCCATAGTATTTGATACAAGTATTTATTTCCAACACTGAGCTGAGTTAATTTAGACAGTGTGATATATAGCTGGAGACAGGTGTATCCTGAAATAAATATCTTAAAATCGTCCTAGTCTCTCACCAATTTAGTATGACTATTTCCATTCAATATTCCTTCACCTTTCAAAAACTATATTGTCTGTTCATAGCTACTAATACTACTGATGATTTCTTTTATTACTATGATACTGGCGACACATGGTGTGATTTTGGCTAGCCAGTTGGGTAATTTGACCATAGTCATACCTGGCCAGAATCTGATCCAATTGCAACTGATTTGCTTGTATGAAAGAAAGACACGTGGAACCAACTCTCATCAATTCATCTGTTGACTCCATAGTGCCGGAATCCATGCTTGCTTTGGAAACAAGTTGTTGGTAGGCATGCTGAACAGCCACATTAAAAAGTGTGTAGGACCTATGAAGATGCCTTCAAGGAAACAAGCAAACAACACCCTTGAATGTATTAGGTTGATAGGATCAGTCACCTGTCTGGAATGTTCCATTGATTGGCCAGTGGAAATTGGCAGCCCTGTTGAATTTAGCCTGAACATAAATTGTTTTGTACATAGTTGTTATCAAGGTGTATTGTTTCATGTTCTCTGATGGAAACATTTAGGCAGACATCAATAGATTGCTGGTTATTTTCAAGCAAATGTAATACTGTGTAAACCTAGGTGTACAATTTACACACAACAATGAGACAGAAGTATAGAAAAAGTCCCAAAGACTGCTAGCCCTAGGCTGGTACAAAATTCAAGTATTTCAGGTAGTGGAAAAGGAGGGGTCACCTAGAAAAGCACTTTTTCCACTACTTTAACACATTTAAATAATCTTGTTACACAATAGGAAATTGAGTTTCTGGCACATCAGTGCTCCTACCTCATAGTTTGTTTTAAATGCCATGATTCAGTCCAAATCTTCCTGTATGCAAAATACTGCTGCTTCACAAATGCCATCATCTTGCTCCATAAACCCATGGGCCTTAGCGGCATTCCTGGTCCACTTGCACAAACAGACATAAGACATTTTGCAGTTCATAAATTACCTGTATTGTGTTCTAAATAAGATAGTTGCTCTGACATTTATACTTCTGTGATAACATGAGCCAGATGTTCTTTTTAAGAGTATATTTTATGAACTATAGCTAAAGATTGAGATATTAAGGAATTTGAAATATATATGTTTGAGGATTGCTAAACTTCCTTGAAACAATTTCTGCTCCAAGAGAAAACAATTATGTTTATTAAATAACATGACAGGAATTCAGAATGGTTTGTATTGCGAATTGAAACATGCAATGCAGTGCAATGTGCCCTTTTAGGTTAAGGTTCACATATATGAGAACATAGCAATAAACGCCAAAAAGTAAACAGAAGCCCAAGAGGTGGATGTATCACTTCCTCAATCTCGTTCTTATGTATGCATTTATTTTGAAGGGATTTAGCTACAGCAGATTCATTTTATTATTACCATCAGTGTGATATTGTACAGACCTAGTAGCAGGCCCAAGGGCCTAAATGTTGGCAACAAAGGGAAGCTGTAAAAAGTAAAGAGATGTCTATAAATATAGCCAAGAACTTTATGTATTTTTACTTAAAATTGAAAATGAAGCAAAAAATGATTACCAGTATTTAGCTACTAGACTTATTTAACATGATTCAATGTATATATAGTACTCATAAATACAAACAAGCTATATCTTTTTAAAAACTATTTTATAGTAGTGGTTCTCTGTGAAGGTGTGACATGCAGCAAAGTAATGGCAGCCCACAAGTTCTGTTTTAGGAGACTCGGACCAAATCCGTGACAGTGATCCGTGACACGTTGTGCCCTGCTTGTACCTGCAACCTGACCAGCAATTTTTTTACATGTGTTTTTTCACAGAAGATATTTTCAGATTTCTGGAGAGCAGAATAAATGTATGCATGGGTCCATATCAATTCTGTAAGACCTGGGAACCCCTAAACAATCAGTAATAATATCTGTTTGCCACTCTGCCACTCAGGAACTCCACGACTCTTCATTTTTCACCCGCTGGGCTTTAAAAACTCTCCCAATCTCCTCTCCTCCTCCATCCTCTCCCTCTAAAAACATGAAAATTCCTGGCTGACAATCTATGATTCTAAATGTATTTATACTGTATTTACCAACTTTGGTTTGGCTGACTCTGTTTATCTTGTTCTATCTATTTTGTTTGTTCCATGACTGTCTGACCTTAAATAAAATGAAATATATATATATATATATATATAAATATATATATATATATATATATATATATATATATAGTAACAAAGGGAGGAATTTTTCTGACAAGAGGCAGATAAAGTATACAAACAGAATAAAACATTGGCACAGTTATGCACCTAGGTGGAGGTTAAACCAGGTAAAAACATATGTGTAGTTTGGAGTGTGTTAACTTACATGATTTAAAAGCTGCTTCCTCTCAGCAAACAGACAGGGTGTGTCTTAGTCTAAACAGAGCCAGGGATGGGTGTTTCCTTTTAAAGGGAAGGTGGGTGTGTCACCTGCCCATCAAGCTAGGCCTGTGGGAGGAGTGTCAGGTATAAAACCCTGCATGTTTCATTGTTCAGGGAGATCAACGCTGGGCTAGCTGGCTGATCTGGACAGAGAGCTGGACTATGTATATAGTAAGCGTATAGGGTCTCCATAATTGCTGTGCAAGTATACGGTATCAAAATATTATTACCATCCTGACAATAAAGAACCATAAAAAGGAAGAAGTTGTTCGCGTGTGCTTCACCAGTAGCGGGCTCTTGCCACAAGTGGTGTCAGGAGTGGGATGCTCCGGGAAGCAAGTTTCCGCTACTCAACCTGCGCAGACGTCAACATGGAGGAAGTGCTGAGAACCCTCGTGAATGTGGCCGCTGCGCAGCAACAGCAGCAAGCTCAGATGCTACAAGTCGCCGAGGCACAGGTGAAAAACAAGGCTCTTAAGAGAAGAGTTAAGCCAGGTGAGGCATGACAGAAATGAACCACCTGGTCCTGTACTCCTGAAAATGTCACCAGGTGATGACATAGAAGCGTATCTGGTGTCCTTTGAGAGACTTGCAAAAAGGGCAAAATGGGCTCCTAAAGATTGGGCTGAGAGACTGGCGCCATACCTGACTGGTGAAGCTCAGTGAGCTTATATGGATCTAGATGAGAAATGGGCCTCTGTTTATTCGTGCCTAAAGTCTGAGATATTGGCTCGCATTGGAGTTTTCGGGCCAGGCCGAGCCCAGCGCTATCACCAATGGCGCTATGATAAAGAAAAACCGGTCAGAGCGCAAGTCGCTGAGCTTTCTAAAATTTTAAAGAAATGGCTTCAGCCTGAGGAGAATTCGCCTTCTCAGATTATTGAAGTTCTTGCGATAGATCACTGCATCCGGGGGCTGAACCTCGATTTGCAAAGGTGGGTGCTGCAATCAGACCCACAAACTTACGAAGAGCTTGCCACCGTGGTAGAAAGCTTTTGTGCGCTACAGCAAATGACTAAAGAACCTGCATTTGTGCCAAAGCCGCTGCCGCACCAAAAGCCAGGTTTGACAATCCTTGCTACAGGGCCCAATGGCAAAACTGCTACGGACAAAGGGCCAGGTGCAAAGCTGTCTAATCTGAAGTGTTTTGAATGTGGTGAGCCAGGCCACTTTAAGGCAGAGTGTCCTAAACTACCGGAACCCATGGACTGTTCCGTGGCACATATTGGGCCTGCATTTCCAAGCTGTTTTACCATGAGTCCCACATCAGGAAGTCCTTGTTTGTTCCGGGTCACTGTGCTAATCAACCAAAACCTTGTTCTGGCCTTGGTTGACTCAGGGAGTGAACTCTCATTGGTTTCCAGCTCTGCCTTACCCGAAACCATAACTTCTCGGTTGCCCAAGGTGAAGGTTCTTTGCGTACATGGCACGACAGAGGAGTATGAAAGAACAATACTACCAGTCACAATCAAAGACAAAACTGTTATGGTGGTAGCTGCCATAGCACCTAAACTCCCATATCCACTCATTTTGGGGCGAGACTTCCCACTGTTTAATGATGTCCTTGGTGAGCGGATCCAAACGGACATGCCGGCAACTGATGCAACGGTCGAAAGCCCGGTCTTAAAGGAACCGCCTAAGAATCCACAACATCTGGACATCGATCTTTGGGAACCGCCAAACCGGAATGCCATCCTGGGAGTCACAGCAGGAGTTCCACAAAAGCATCCACCTGTGGAAAAACATGGACAGTCCAAACTAGCATTGGTTGGTGATGTCGCAGATGAGCCCACCCCGCCTGTCAGTGAGGATACGGACTGGTCCGCAATACCAATTTTGTTTCCTCTGCAGGACTTTGCTCGAGACCAACTTAATGATGCCACTTTGGAACATGCCTTTAAAAGTGTGACTGAGGTAAATGGGGTAGCGAAAGCCGCCCAGCCTGCAGAAGGTATAACATATTTTATTGTTAAAAATAATTTCTTGTATAGAGTTGCTACTGTACAGGGGGAAAAAGTAGAACAATTAATGGTTCCTCAGGTCCATGTACCCCTAGTGTTAAAAGCAGCACATACACCTAGGGGAGGATAAAACACGGGAACGAGTTCTGCTTAGGTTTTACTGGGCCGGTGTACACATGGCAGTGAAAAAGTATTGCCGGTCCTGTCCCATTTGTCAGAGAACCTGTCCCAAACCCATGTACAGGGCACCTCTCATTCCAATACCAATAGTACAAGTTCCCTTTGAAAGGATAGCCATGGACCTTGTGGGGCCACTGGAAAAATCCGTGCGTGGGCACCAATATATACTAGTGGTGCTTGACTATGCAACCAGGTATCCAGAGGCAATTCCCCTACGAAACATAAAGTCCAGCACCATAGCTAGAGAACTTCTATTGATGTTTACACGCTTGGGAATACCCAAAGAAATTCTCACAGATCAGGGTACTCCATTCATGTCTAAACTGATGAAGGACATGTGCCAGTTGCTAGAGGTTACGGCGCTTCACACCTCTGTATACCATCCACAAACAGATGGCTTGGTGGAACGCTTTAACCGCACATTAAAGCACATGCTCAGGATAGCAGTGGCTCAAGAGAAAAAAGATTGGGACACTCTTATTCCCTATTTGATGTTTTCCATCCGTGAGGTACCTCAAGCTTCAACAGGGTTTAGTCCCTTTGAGCTATTGTTTGGGAGACTGCCCAGGGGTATCTTAGATATGTTAAAAGAAGGCTGGGAGCAGCAAGGTCCCAGGGAGCCAAATCTGGTACAATTTGTGTCCCAAATGTATGAGTAGCTAGGAAAGATAGGGCCCATTGTGCAGCAACATGTAAAATAGGCTCAGGAACGACAGAAGAAAAGTTATGACAAAAGTGCTGTTGTTCGATCTTTCAAGTCTGGGGACAAGGTCCTAGTCCTGGTTCCTACCCATAATTAATGCTATACCAAGTACTGTTCTATATTAAAAACAGGGAATGTTAGTTCCACATATTGCAATATATATACCTGACTCAAGTTGGTATAGCATTAATTATGTGTTTGGAGAGTGCAGAGTATCCCTGTTTTCTTGTCTATAAAATGTGGGCAACCCCCTCTTGCACCCCAGTTTGTACATGGTGAGTGCAGAGGATCTATGTCTGTTTTTGTCTATATAATGTTAGTCCCTAACTCTTGCACCCCATTTTCTACATTCTTTACATTTATTAATTCCAACTTGAGTCAGGTGAGTCCCAGGTCTCCCATGGCTGCTAGTGCTTGGGAAAGTCTTGCCTTTAAAAGCTGTGTGCAGGTAAGCCTTAAGCCAAGATAAAATAGCATAGCATTTGATCATGTTAGGACTGGCCAGAATGGGAAGACTTTGGCGTCAGTTGGTCAGCTTAACATATATTGCAATATGTGGAACTTACATTCCCTGTTTTTAATATAGAACAGTACCTGGCATAGCATTAATTATGTGTTTGGAGAGTGCAGAGTATCCCTGTTTTCATATATATACACGCACACACACACACACAAAAATAAACATCCACATATAAGTTGCAATATAGGGTTCATTTCCCATTATAAGTAACACTATCACAGCATGTGGCCAAGGGTTTGATTGCAGTGCGCTAGTTGCCAGTCCCCTGCTTCTTGCTTGGGGAAACTGAGAAGCAGCAGTGGGATGTGTCATCCTCCTCCCCTGCCTGCCTGCTTTACAAGGTAAAATAGGTCAGGGGATGTGAGAGGCAGATACAAAGTTTTTATATGATTAAGCACACCTCACACATATTTAATGAGTGACCTTATGTCACTCATTTAGTGTTTTAGACACCCCCTTAGCAATGGCGTGTTAGCCAAGCGTCTTGGTTCTCTTAGTGGTAGTGCCAGTCCTTTGTGGCTAGCATTACTGCTACCTGACAGTGTTTGCAGTGGCCCCAACAGTTCTCTAAATTGACAGTTTCAGTGTAAATTCTTATCATTTTATATACGTTAACTTCTTTACATGATTATTTTTACCTTTTTACTTTTTGTAGTTGGATGAGTGTAATTGGTGATAAGCCTTGTATTAAAATATAATTTGATGGTTGCTTTAAACACTTTTTATGCCCACCGCTCCTATAATGCTTCTAAGATGTGCAAACAAACACAGTATTAAAAACAAGAAACTCATCCCCTGGCTTTACTTCCTTTTTGTGATTTTTATATTAGAACATTGTTAATTGATATCCTGTTCAAGTTTGCAGGATATGGGTGTTCTCTTTAACTCCTTTTATTTATAAAACTGGCACATTATAGAAGGATAATGTCTTTTAACCTACTAAAATATCTGCTAGTTTCCGTATTGTACGTATTGCATTTTCAACTGTGCATATTTGAGTTCACAGGGTATGAATACTTTTACATTTAAATGTTTCTAACTTTCACTTCCGTTAATGTTTTGCAATACATATTTTGACATTTTAATCTATTTCAAATTCATAACCTGCAGCAACAATATGTAAAAAATGAGCTGAATACTTTTGCAATACTGTATATTAGAGCTAAATTAACCACATTTCCACATACATAGAATAGCAATATTTTTTACAGTCATATGGGAAAAGCAATGTGTCTGACTGTATATTCTGAATTATAATCTTTGCAAACATACAAAAGCTGATAGAGGACAACATCAAGTTTTCTGCAATAAAAATGGCACATAGTATTAAAGTACTGTATATGCAATCACTTAAATGAGAGATGGATCCAAAGAATTTAAATATGTTCCTCAACAAGCTTAAATTCTACACATGCAGACGAAGTCTTAGAATTGATGATGATGATTGCTGTTTATTTTCTCCGGATGCATCTATAAGCTTGATTTGAGGTTAATTGTATCTTAAGATGTGTGTAACTCAAAAAACAGACAAGAAAATGTAGGTGTGCATACGCATTGATGCATCTTTTACGTATATAACCCCCCCCCCTCCTTCCCCAAGTAAATTAGGTACTAACACTGACTTGGGCATTTCAGGAGGCACACATATAGTACAGCAAATTTAAAAAAAGGCAGTCTGTTTATATTATGACAAGTCGGTACATACACAAATAGCTTTTTTGCTTTCTATTATTTGGTATTGCAACAGCAACATTGTTCTTCTTTACTATATGTAAGGTGTTGCTTGTATCTGACCAGCACTGTAGCATAGACATTAGCCCTGTGTATTATTTAGCAAGAGCCTGATTCATTAAGGAAGGTTCAGCAAGAAATTGAGTATGTTTTCTTACTTAAGTTTTCTGGAGTTTTATTTATTTTGCACATAAGTTAAATAGTGGCTATATTTTCATGTAGCACACAAATATTTGATAGCTTATATGTACATTGAAATTTAGAGTTGATCTAGGAAAAAAAAGGCAGTATTTTCCTTATGTGGAAAATAAAAAACTAATATGCACCTTTTGCATTGTAACATGGTTTTGTCCAAGAGAACAGTTTAGTAAAAGAAATGAGTACTTTCCTTAATGAATCAGGCCTCAAGTGTTTGATGTTAGCACTTGGCTATAGCGCTTTTCTGTTTACATGGTATACACAGAAGTAGCAGTTTTAGAATTTAACTATAATGCAATAATGATGTTTATACAGTAAACTCAAGCTTTGTATAAAACAGCAATACATTATGTAACATGTTTGCTGATAATGTATGATATATTAGACCACTTGTATAAAACTAAATGCACTGTCATTAATTTCATAAAGTAAAAGAGCGGTTGCAAATGAAGTAGGTGGTTGAAATGCCTGGTTCTGCTCCTACCTTGCTAACCGCTCCTTCTCTGTCTCCATGTCTGGCTCTTCCTCCACTCCCTCCCCTCTCTCGGTAGGGGTCCCCCAGGGCTCTGTCCTCGGCCCCCTACTCTTTTCGCTCTACACATCCTCCCTCGGTGCCCTTATCTCCTCCTTTGGTCTTCAGTATCACCTTTATGCTGACGACATTCAACTTTACATTTCTTCTCCTGATCTCTCCCCCTCCCTTCTCTCTCGGGTATCTGACTGCCTCTCTGCCATCTCCGCCTGGATGTCCTCACGCTTTCTCAAAATTAACATCTCTAAAACCGAACTCATTGTCTTTCCTCCCCCTAGACTCCCCTCCGACCACAACCTCTCTATCGTTGTTAATAACACCACCATCTCCTCTGTCATCCAACTCCGCTGCCTGGGTGTCACACTCGACTCATCTCTCTCTTTTGCCCCCCATGTCCAATCCCTTGCTCAAGCCTGTCGCTTCCAGCAGCGCAACATCGCCCACATCCGACCCTTCCTCTCACAAGACGCCACCAAAATCATCATCCACGCACTCATCATCTCCCGCCTCGACTACTGC